>NC_063187.1:3287757-3479200 GCF_023159225.1 Perognathus longimembris pacificus
GGGAATTGAACCCAGGGCCTCATGTATATGAGGCAAGCACTCTTGCCACTAGGCCATATCCCCAGCCCTGGAAATTATTTTTAAAATGAACCAAGGTGGGACTTTGTATAAGGAGCTGAGATATTGCTGGGTGCTGGAACATCACACACACACACACACACACACACACACACACACACACACACACACACACACTTGCCATCCTGGCTACTCAGGAGGCTGAGGTCTGAAGGATCAACGTTCAAGCCTGGGCAGGAAAGTCCTTGAGACACCATCTTCTTCGCTTAGCCAACCAAAAGCTGGGCTGGAGGTATAGCTCAAGTAGTAGAGCACCAGCGGAATGAGCCAGAAAGCAGCCTGATCCTAAGTCCCAATTTTAAAAAATAATATTAAAAAAAAACAACAACTGTGGCTAACAATCACCATGAACAACATTAGCAGAGCCACGCCTGGGCTTCCCGCCAAACCACCTCCCAAACGATGGCCATGGCTTCTCCAAATCTGCCAGGGCTTAGAAATGGAAAGACAAATACTGGAGCAACCCAAAAGCAGTCAAGCGTTTGGGGGAAAGAAAAATAAAAAAGGTGGGGGGGGAGGAAGGGATGAGTTGGTTCTGACCAAATTTAAAGTGCTGAATAAAGTCAAAAACTTGAAGCGCAATGCACCATGGGAAGGCTATTTTGAGGGGATCTGAAGGGAAAGAACATTGCACCCAGTTCTATCAGGGAGGGGACGATGCTCAAGTTTGCAACAGACGGAACTGTTTCCATAAGAGGACGGACCCCACTCCCCAGAAATCTCAGCTCTTTGGGAGGCAGAGATTTCAGGAGGATAAAGGTTCGAGGCCAAACTGGACAGATCTTAACGAATAAGTTGGCCACGGCGACATATTCCAGTAATCCCAACAACAGGCCAACTGTGGGCAGAAGCACAAGACCCTAACTGAAAAGTAAGCTAAGGTGAAGGTGACCAGAGGCATGGCCCAAGTGAGAAGCACCTGCCCACAAGAGCAAGGTCCTGAGTTCAAAACCCCACCAACCAGGCACAGTGGCTCATGCTGAAAAATGGGAGTTGTCATCCCACCTACTTAGCAGGTGGAGATGGGTTGATCACAGTTCGAGGTTAACCTGGGTGTCAAAGCTTACACACGAGACTCCATCGCAGCCAATAAGCTGAGATTTCTGAGAATACATTTTTATTTAACCGCTAAATAACATCAACAAGGAACAAACCAGCTGGGCGCTGGTGGCTCACGCCTGTCATCCTAGGAACTCAGGAGGCTGAGGTCTGAGGATCACAGTTCAAAGCCAGCCAGGGCAGGAAAGTCCATGAGACTCTTATCTCTAATGAACCACCAGAAAACCGGAAGTGGAGCTGTGGCTCAAGTGGTAGAGCGCCAGCCTTGAGTGAAAAAACCAAGTGAGCGCAAGAGGCCCTGAGTTCAAGCCTGAGTACCAGTACACACACACAATTCCATATCACAAATGTACTGGATTTAACAAGAACTCTAAATGGGTAAACGTAAAGGTCAAAGTCATTCAAACAGGACTTAAAGTTTGTCATAGAGAATGTGGAATTCTCATCTGAGGGGTTATGTTTTGCCAGGCTTAGGACTTGAACTCAGAGCCTGGGCGCTGGTCCCTGATCCTTTTCATTCAAGGCTGACACTCTACCACTTGGAGCCACAGCTCCACTTCTGGTTTTCTGGTGGTTCATGGGAGATAAGAGTCTCACAGACTTTCCCTGCCTGGGCTGGCTTTGAACCGTGATCCTCAGACCTCAGCCTCTTGAGTAGCTGGGATGACAGGCGTAAGCCACCCGCGCCTGGCTCCCTTCTGAGTTTTTTCAGACTGCAGTCGATACTGGCTTAAAGGAATTCGCTTATGCAATGCGCTTTAATACAATTCATTGGGCAGCAGGGAGGTGAACTGCAGATTGTTTTTCTAGGACACTGTTTCCTGGATGGATATTGAAGGTGGGAGGGGAAAAGAATAACAAGTGAGTAGTCTAAAGTCTTGAGTTTTAGTCTTTGAATCATTTCCTCCTATTTAATGGACTGTAATTTTTTTTCCCATTTATGGCATTTAAATATATTTGAAACTCGGGGACGTCTCTCAGACTGTTGGGCCAAATGGGATTTACTTAATTTCTGAGTAATTTATACTTAGGATTTGCCTGGAGAAGATATAATGTCTTGGTTCTGGCTCCAGCTCGAGATCTTCCACTGGAGTGAGAGAAGGAAGGGAAGGCTGAGCTTGCCAACTCAAGATGTCCGCCATTGTTTAAGGGCATGGTGGCTGGGACCCAGCTTCTCTTCTGATCTTAGGAACCAATATTGGGAGTCACATCAAAAGAGCCAGCACAATAAATGGGCTGGGGATATGGCCTAATGGCAAGAGTGCTTGCCTCCTATACATGAAGCCCTGGGTTCAATTCCCCAGCACCACATATATAGAAAATGGCCAGAGGTGGCGCTGTGGCTCAAGTGGCAGAGTGCTAGCCTTGAGCAAAAAGAAGCCAGGGACAGTGCTCAGGCCTGAGTTCAAGCCCCAGAATACACACACACACACACACACAAATAAGAAAACTGCATAATGGGATTAGTATTAAAGCTGGAATGTTCCAAGAATTCCTGCTCTAGGAATAAAACAATAAAAAAATAGAATTCTTTTTCTCTATTATTTCAGCAAGTCAAGAGGTAGAAGTAGGAAGATTGTAATCCAAGATTAGCCCTTCGGGTATGGCTCAAGTGGTACAGTGCCTGCCTAGCAAGCATAAGGTCCTGAGTTCCAATCCTAGTACTGCAGAAAGAAAAACATCTGGAGATTCCTGTGAATGTATGTATATCCACATATTCATCTACCTATCTAGAGCTCAAAGGAAAAGAATGGAAGGACAAAGACAAATAGAAAGTTTGGAGGTCACTCATGAATAAAGCTCGTTTAATTGTGCTTAAATATATTGTACATAGTTTTTTTAGCACAACTTCTAAGTAAAGGCACTTAGATTTACGCCCCCTCTTTAAGTCCAATATTCCATTAGCAGATGTATTTGTGTCATCTATAATTTTTTCCCTTTTTGCCATATGAATAGCTTCCTGTCAGAAGCTCTATAAAGCTCACAAATGCCCAGCAGGTAATATTCCAATAAAAAAAAAGAAGATAAAGACTCTGTTTGGTACTGTGTTGAAGCCCAGTTAAAGAATTTGGGGGGAAAAAAAAGCATTAACTATACATTATTCAATTATGATATAATAATCTCACCACCTGCCTCAAAAACTGGTCCAAATTAAGGCAATAAAAATAAGCTGAATCCCTTCAAAAGGAGCGTTCTAAAAATAAGTAATGGGATTTCACACTGCTCTATTAACTGCGGGCACTCTTAGTGTAAAAGGAAAACACAGGAAAGGAATAAAAGACAGAAGTGGTTTATATTCTAACCACTCACTCTTTTCTTTCTTTTTTGTTGGTCATGGGGCTTGAACTCAGGGCCTGAGCACTGTCCCTGGCTTCTTTTTGCTCAAGGCTAGCACTCTACCCCTTGAACCAAGCGCCACTTTCGGCTTTTTCTGTGTGTGTGGTGCTGAGGAATCGAACCCAGGGCTTCATGCATGCTAGGCAAGCACTCTACCACGAGGCCACACTCCTGGCCTAAACACTCACTCTTAAGAAAATAGTATCTGTGCTAAAAGTTGATGCCTACCATTTCTTGAGAAGTATTAAAAAAAAATCACAATCCACTCGCCAATGGATGCTGGTGGCTCCCGCCTGTCATCCCAGCTACTCAGGAGGCTGAGATCTGAGGATGACAGTTCAAAGCCAGCCCAGGCAGGAAAGTCCATGAGACTCTCATCTCCAATGAACCACCAGCATACAGCTGGAAGTGGAGCTGTGGTTCAACTGGTAGAGCACCAGCCTCAACTGAAAGAGCTCAGGGGCAGTGCCCAGGACCTGAGTTCAAGCCCCAGGACCAACAGAAAAGAAGGGAAGGAAGGAAGGAAGGAAGGAAGGAAGGAAGGAAGGAAGGAAGGAAGGAAGGAAGGAAGGAAGGACATCATTTATTCTAAAGAAACACTCTCCAAGAAATGTTTTACCCTCCCCAAACTCATTTCCACATTTTACACGCAGCCTAAGTTTAATTGCACTAACAAACTCTCCTTTTCCATAAACATATGTTTTTACCAACCTCCCCCAAAATAATAATAATAATAATAATAATAATAATAATAATAATAATGGGAAGGAACAACGCAACTCCACAGGACATGCACTCGTGAGCTGAGCTTCATGTGTTATATTTGGAACATTTCATCCAGCCGTGCTGTTGAATCAGTTTGCTATCTGCTCAGAATTCTGAGCCAATACCAGGGCCAGGTTTCTAGAATGTTCTTTGCATTGTGGAGGGAGGGGGGGGGAAAGAATTATGGGGAACTGGTTGCAGATTCCATTCAATTGATGGACAGCGATAATTGGCTTGTTTTGAGTTCAGCAGACAGAAGGTTGGAGGGGGGGGGAAGTGGGAAGAGTAGAAAGTTCCAGAACACAGAGGGTAGGGCCCTGTGAACAGTCTATGTACATCAAGCGGAGCTGTGGCTTCTGTGGTAGAGCAAAACTAAAGGTCAGGGACAGCATCCAGGCCCTGAGTTCAAGCCCCAGGACTGACACCCCCAGGATAACACCCCAAGTGTCCACGTCCAAGTCGTTACTCTGCGTGGCTCCTCAGGAGTCGTGAAATTCAGATGCCAAGACGTTCAGACAGACAAAGGAATGAAAGAACCATTGTGGGTTCCCCCCCCACCCCCCAATTATCCAGCCAGCTGGATGGATGGATCCCATTAAGATTCACAGTTCACACATGAAGAAGAAAAGACAATTGAGAAGCAGGGCGGGCAGGGCGCCATGTCCCCCCCCCCCCCCGCAGATCTCAGTTGCCCCCGATGGGGGCAGCAGGTTGGTGCTGTTTCCCATGTCTCCCGCTCCTTGCTTGCCCGGCTAGGACACTGTGTCTGAATCCCAATGGGAAAAGGCCATTTTCCTCCACCGCTTCTGAGCCCTGTGAGGCTCGAGCTCCATCTGCTGGCCCCGAAGCTCCAATGTCTTCAAGTCACCAAGCACCGGGCTCCGGTGCTCACGCCTGTAGTCCCAGCGACGGACGGACGCAGGAGGCTGAGATGTGAGGATGGCATTCAAAGCCAGCCCAGGCGGGGAAAGGGCCAAAAGCGGATCTGTGGTACAGCACTAGCCTTGAGCCAAAGCAGCGCAGAGTCAGCGCCCAGGCCCCGAGTTCAAGTCCCAGGACTGGCACACACACACACAAAGAGATCGAGTTGATGGAAACACATATGGAGAGAGGAGGAGCTGTGTCCTTTAGGCTGGCCGAGGGTCTGGTAACGGCCCGAAGGAAGGAGAGCCCGGGTGCAGAGGAAAGAACCAGGGTGTTCCCAGACCGGGGAAACTGAGTCAGGCCCAGTGAAAACAGACACAGCATTCAGCATGGTGTCTGGTCTTCGGGCCTCGTGTAGCTTTGACACGCGGGCTAGTGATAGAGTTCCAAAAAGATGGGGGGGAAGGGGGAGATAAAGAGGGGGGGAGGAGGAGGAGGAGGAGGAGGAGGAGGAGGAGGAGGAGGAGGAGAAAAGGCAGAGGAGGAGGAAGAAGAGGAGGACTTGAGAAGAGGAGGAAGAGGAGGAGGAGGAAGAAGAGAAGAAAGAGGAGCAAGAGGAGGGAGGGGAGGAGGAGGATGGGGAGGGAGGAGGAGGGGGAGGAGAGGGAGGAGGGGGAGGAAGAAGAAGAAAAGGAGGAGGAGGAGAATGATGAGGAGAGGAAAAGGGGGAAGAGGAAGAAGACCAGTAGGAAGAGGAGGCACAGGAGGAAGAGGACAGGAGGAGGAGAGGAGGAGGAGGGGGAGGAGGAAGAGAGGAAGAGGAGGAGAGGAGGGGGAGGAAGGGGAGGAGGGGAGAAAGAGGGGGGAAGGAGGAGAAGAAGAAGAGGGAAGAAGAGGAGCACTTGAGGAGGAAGAGGAGGAAGAGGAGCAAGAGGAGGAGGGAGGGGAGGAGGAGGAGGGGGAGAAGGAAGAGAGGAGGAGGAGAAGGGGAGGAGGAGGAAGAAGAGGGGGCAGAGGAGGAGGAGGAGGAAGGAGAGGAGATGAGGAGAAGAGAGGAGGGGGAGAGGAGGGGGAGAGGAGGAGAAGGAGGAGGAGGAGGAGGAAGAAGAGGAGGAGGAAGAGGAGGAGAGGAGGAGGAGGATGAAAGGTGGAGGAGGAGGAGGAGGAGGAAGAGAAGAGGAGGAGGAGCAGGAGGAGGAGGAGGATGAAAGGTGGAAGAGGAGGAGGAAGTGGAGGAGGAGGAGGAGGAAGGGAGGAGGAGGGGGAGGACGAGAAGGAAGAGAAGGAGGGGGAGAAGGAGGAGGAGGAGGAGGAGGAGGAGGAGGAGGAGGAGGAGGAGGAGGAGGAGAGGAGGAGGAGGATGAAAGGTGGAGGAGGAGGAGGAGGAGGAGGAGGGAAAGCACTAGCTGGTGGAGCAGCAGGCTCCTGCGGTCCCCGGTGGAGGGCGACCCCTGCTGGTCCGTGGCTGCCTTGCGCGCGGCCCGGGGCCTCTGGGAAAATCAGATTTGATTGCAGCCGCCGCCCCGCAGCCTCTGGCCTCACGCTGGGGCGGGTTTTTTGTTTTTTTAATTTTTTACTCTTGTGGAAGAAGAGTCACCAGGTTTCCGAGGGGCAGACGCGCCAGGCCAGCCTCCCAGCTTGGAAAGACGGTGTGGGATTTCTGTATTCCTTTCCAATCACAATATTTACACCGAAGAATAAGCCGTCAATTCTATTGTCCAAAGCAGTGAAGGCGCCAGGCGCAGGGCTCACGCCTGTCATCCCAGCGAGAGTGCAGGAGGAGACCTGAGGATCGCGGTTCAAAGCCAGCCCGGGCTGGAAAGTCTGTGGGACTCTGATCTCCAAGGAACCAGCAGAAAGAAACAGAAGAAAAGAAGCCACAAGTGGCGCTGTGGCTCAAAGGGTAGAGCACCAGCCTTGAGCAAAAGAAGCTAAGGGAGAGGCCAGGCCCTGAGTTCAAGCCCCAGGACTGGCCAGACACACACACACACACACACACACAATCATGAGGTCAATCAGACTCAAGCGGAATGGGCTTAGATGAACAAACACCAGGTTTTGAACTCAGGGCCTGGGCGCTGTCCCTGAGCTTCTTTCGCTCAAGGCTGGCGCTCTACCACTTGAGCCACAGCTCCTCTTCCGGTTTTCTGGTGGTTCATGGGAGATCAGAGTCTCACGGCCTTCCCTGCCCAGGCTGGTTTTGAACTGTGATCCTCAGATCTCGGCCTCCTGAGTAGTTAGGATGACAGGCGGGAGCCACTCGTGCCCCTCCCCACAAGGTATTTAAATTAAGAGATACATCTGCTATTTATTTTCCTTGAAAATAATGATCACCAGTTTGGCAGAGCGATTTCAGAACAGTTACAGATGGCGGACAACTATTGAGACATTTTAACACTAACGAACTTACAGCCACACACACACACACAGACACAAATCTTAACGTTAATAAACTTACCACAAACATTTACATGTTGGGGGGCTGGGAAGGTGGCTCGGTGGTAGAGAGCTTGCCTAGCATGCATGAAGCCCTGGGTTCAATTCCTCAGTACCACAGATATAGAAAAAGCCAGAAGTGGCGCTGTGGCTCAAGTGGCAGAGTGCTAGCCTTGAGCAAAAAGAAGCCAGGGACAGTGCTCAGGCCCTGAGTTCGAGCCCCAGGACTGGCAACAAAAACAAAAAAATCACATGTAATTTATCTTCAATTTTATGTTTCCTTGTTGTTGCTGATTGGCATTTACCAGTAAACGGGAGAAAGAAAAGGATGGAGACTGAGAGATGGGGAGAGAAGAAAGGAGGGAGGGAGGAGGGGAGAGGAAGAAATGGAAGAAAGTGAGGGGAAGAGGAAGGGAGGGAAGAAGAAAAGAGAGGAGAAGGAAGAGAGAGGCAAGGAAGAAGAGAGAGAGGGAGAGGTGGAGGGAGGAGAAGGAGGAAAAGAGGGAGGGAGGGAAGGGAGAAAGGTGAAGAGGAGAAGAAGAAAGGGAGGAGGAGGGAGGGAAGAACAGAGAGAGAGAGAGAGAGAGAGACACAGAGAGTGGGAATTTTGAAGGAATGGGCTCACAGACTCATGGAACCTGAGAAGTGTGAGTTCTGTTAAAATCATTAAGGGGGAGGGGGACACCCACTACAGCAACCCCAGAAACCACAAAATCCACGGTCTAGGCGTGTCAGCAATATGGCCTGGTTTGTGAGCCAGGCCCTGAAGCTGGACAAGACTGCACAGCCCACCGACCCCATCCCAAATGGAGGCTGTCAATCCTATGGGTGCCAGCACCCCAGGCCTCACGCCTGTCACCCCAGCCACTTGGAGGCTGAGAGCTGAGGGGGAAAGGTTTGAAGCCAGCCTGGGCAGGCAAGTCCGGAAGACTCTTATCCCAGTGAAGCCCACACACCAAAGACAAACCAAACACAGAAGCGGAGCTGGGGCTCAAGCGGTAGAGCAGTAGCTCTGAGTGAAAAGGCTCAGGGACCGTGCTCCAGGCTCGAGTTCAAACCCCAGGACTAGCATCAGAAAAAAAGGCTGAGAATATGGGACCGTGGCTCAGTGGGAAAGCACTTGCCTAGCATGCATGAAGCCCTAGGTTCGATTCCCCAGCACCACCTAGATAGAAAAGGCCAGAACAGGGGCTGGGAATATGGCCTAGTGGCAAGAGTGCTTGTCTTCTATACATAAAGCCCTGGGTTCGATTCCTCCGGAATCCCAAGTCACCTTCTAGGCCTCGATGAAATCCTAGAACCAGAAGACGCAGGAACAGGTCGCCCCGCTCCTGGGCTTCTGGGGCACAGACCCTTTGTATAGGGAAGATGTGTTTTTTGTGTGTGTTTGTTTAATGTCAGCAAAATGGCGAGCGTTGATTCACAGACCACCCGACACTCTTGAGAATTCTGGTGTGGGCAGTGGGGGCCAAGAGCGACTACAGAGGGGACGCATCCATGAACCCCCTGATTTCATGTCGCTCCAAAGACATCGACCCGTGTGACACCAGCCAGACAGGGGGTAAAGGCTGCAGGGGATGTGAACAGATGGGAGGGAGGGAGGGAGGGAGGGAGGGAGGGAGGGAGGGAGGGAGGGAGGGAGGGAGGGAGGGAGGGAGGGAAGGGGGAGAGAGAGGGAGGGGGAAAGGAGAGGAAAGGGGGGAGGGAAGGAGGGAAGGGGGAAGGAGGAAGGGAGGGGGGAGGGAAAGGCAAGGCAAGGCAAGGAAAGAGAGAGTTAAAGCAACCATTCTTCAACCTCAGAGGGGGGGAATCTGCTTACCATCAAATGGGAAAGTTCACCCAAAGGTAAATCAGAATTGAATTGCTTGTGAGTCTTTCTTAAGCAATAGAAAGAATGACGTGCAAGTCGCTGGCAGGCGCAGTGGAGGCTTTCTAGAACATTTAATGAAGCCTCCCCCTGCTTGTGAAAAGCAAGGAGCAGACTTTTTTGTTTTTTTTTTTTTTGCCAGTCCTGGGCCTTGGACTCAGGGCCTGAGCACTGTCCCTGGCTTCTTTTTGCCACTTGAGCCACAGCGCCACTTCTGGCTTTTTCTATATATGTGGTGCTGGGGAATTGAACCCAGGGCCTCATGTATAGGAGGCAAGCACTCTTGCCACTAGGCCATATCCCCAGCCCCATGGGGGCAGATTTATTTTTCACTTTTAATCTCTTTACCTGACTTTATGGTTTGTTTTTTCTTTTTTGTCAATCACGGGGCTTGAACTCAGGGCCTGGGTGCTGTCCCTGCGCTCTTTCCCTCAAGGCTGGTGCTCTACCAGTTGAGCCACAGCGCCACTTCCGGTTTTCTGGTGGTTCCTTGGAGATCCGAGTCTCATGGACTTTCCATGCCCCGGCTGGCTTCGAACCCACGATCCTCAGATCTCAGCCTCCTGAGTCTGAGCCACCAGAGCTCAGCTTCAGACTCTGCTTAAACAATGGCATCATCTCAGATCCACTCTTCAGGGAATGGGGAGAAGATCCAGTCCTTCTCAAGATCACACCACTCATCAACAAGAGAAAGAAATCTAGGGGTGACTGTGGTTCTCTTTCCTTCCCGAGCTGATGTTTCTGGAGGTGGGAGGGCGGCTTAAGGGACTTCAACAAGAACACCCGTGGCTCACACCTGTCATCCCAACTACTAAGGAGGCTGAGATCTGAGGATCACGGTTCAAAGCCAGCCTCTTATCTCCAATTAGCCAGCAAAAAAGCTAGAAGTGGAGTTGTGTGTGGCTCAAGTGGTAGAGCGCTAGCCTTGAGCAAAAGAAGCTCACAGACATCACCCACTACCTGAGTTCAAGCCCCATAAAGAGGTCCATAAAGAAATGCACTCATGACCTGACTTACGGAACTGTCGCCCCTCTGTCCATCACCTTTGTCACCACATAAAATGTAAAGTAATATAAAAATAATTTATATACAATATAAAAATAATATAAAATTAAAATAAAACACATATCTGTGACCATCAAACAGATGGCATAAATGAGCAACCCTGGGAAGATGCAAATGAGGAAAGAAGAAAAGGGGACGCAAGGAATGCTGGGAAATCTCATCCTTTCCAATAGAAATGGCCAGGTTTAATTCCTTTCAGGCAACACTGAAAGGCGAGCACTCCAGCTTTCTCTGTCAAGTTCCCAGTTTTTCTTTATTATTTTTATTTTTTTTTTGTTTTTTATATGCTAGTCATCTGCAAATGCTTTTTGTTAGGCTCACAGTGTGTGTGTGTGTGTGTGTGTGTGTGTGTGTGTGTGTGTGTGTGTGTATGTGTGCTGGGATCAGGTTTGAACTTTTGAACTTAGGTTCTCTGTCGCCCAAAGCACCCCTCCATGTTGGGCTTTTTACTGATTTATTGGAGAGTCTCCTGGACTTTCCTGGCCAGGCTGGCTTTGAACCCCGATCCTCAGATCTCAGCCCCCCCGAGTAGGTGGGGTGACAGGCAGGTGCCGCCAAGCGGTCATTCGTTTTCAACGCAAAGGTGTGAAATGAACTGGATCACCCGATGAGCCTTCCTCCTCACACGACTGTCCTTTTCATGGTGAAACCTGGGGTGTCACTAAAGCTCCCCCCCCCCTCTAATTCAGCGGTTTCCTGCTCCTCCTGAAAACGCGTCGATCACCAACATAAAGGAAACGGCTGGCGTTGGAAAGGTGCTGACCCGGCCCGGCCCCTTTGGCTCTGCGATCCATGGCGAAGAGAAGCCGGCGCAGACGCCGCCTGTAAATGAATCCCAGCTGCCCACACTTCCAGATGCAGAACCAACACTGGGGACCACAGCACAGAGGGCTTTGAACAGAGCCAACCGGCTGGAAAATCTGCCCCAATATAGACTTCCTGTTCACAGACAGTTCAGAATATCCTGATTTTGGGGGGTGGGGGGTGGGCGATCAGTCCTAGGATTTGAACTCAGGGCCTGGACGCCGTCCCTGAGCTCTTTCACTCAAGCCTGGTGCCCTATCACTTTGAGCTACAGCGTCACTTCTGGTTTTCTGGTGGTTCATTGGAGATGAGAGTCTCATGGACTTTTCTGCCTGGGCTGGCTTCGAACCATCATCCTCCGATCTCAGCCTCCTCCTGAGTGGCTGGGATGACAGGCGTGAGCCACTAGCGCCTGACCCCGTGAGACTCTTATCATCTCCACCTAACCGCCCAAAACCTGGAAGTGGAGCTGCGGTTCAAGCGGTAGAGCAGTAGCCTTGAGCAAAAATGTTCAGGGACAATGCCCAGGTGGTGAGTTCGAGGCCAGGACCGGCACAGACACACACACACACACACACACACACACACACACACACACACAGAGTGGTAGAGCTAGTGGCACACCGGTCATGCGAGGTGCAGAAATGGAGCAACGGGACCCAGAACGGCCATGGCAAATAGTGAAACCCTCTTGCCACAGGCCTGGGAAGAAATCCCACCTCGTGGGGCTCTGGTGTGATTTCCCACGATACCCTAGGCTCTGTCCCCCATTTCTCCAGCTTCTTATCTTTCCATAAAGACTCACACGGCCGTCAGGCTGCGCAAGAGATAAAATTCCCTTTCTCCATGGGGACCCACTGAGCCATCCCACTTACCGAGGGCTTTGGGTGGGCTCTGTAGGGCCTCCTCTTAGTTCCTGTCTTGAGACCAGATCTGAGGGAACGTGAAATTCCCGTGACTCCTTCTGGGATGGCGATACATGGAAAATGAGCTCCATACATCCTGAGTTCAAAGCCGGAAGACATTTTTCTCACGGAAACTAGCACGAGCTGCCAGGCGAGTTCACAAAATCCTCCTTAAGCCGTGACCTTCTCAGAACAGCTGAGAACATTCTTCTTAGAGAGCCTGGCTGATTTTTTTCCCCCCAGCTTGCTTTCTTCTGCCCTGACAAGCATGGGTAGGATCCTAATTTTCTCTATTCTCCCACACTCTGAATTCAAACTCACTGACACTCTCAAATACAATCCCTAAGATACAAGCCCCACCCAGGACATCCGTAGCTCACGACTGTCATCCCAGCTTCTCAGGAGACTGAGATCTGAGGGGTCGAGGTTCAAAGCCAGCCTGGGCAGGAAGAGTCCGTGAGACTCTCATCTCCAATGAACCCACCAGGAAACCACAAGTGGAGCTGTGGCTCAAAATGGTAGAGCACCAGCCTTGAGCAAAAGAGCTTAGGGACAGCGCCCAGGCCATGAGTTCAAGCCCCACAACTGACACAAAAAGACAAGACTATAGAAAGGGGGCTATTTGGCAAGAGGAAGAGGTGCAGCAGGAAGGAAAATAGGAAACAGGAGGGAAAACGATCCATCAAGGGACATTAAAGGAATGCATGAAGAGGTGGCAGGAAGCCCGTAATCATGGATGAGGGCTAATTTTAAATAAATGGTAAGAAAGGAAAACAGAATCTTGGGAAGGGAAGAAGGGAGGGCGAGTGCATTTAGCCTCATGTCCAAGTTCCCTCCCCTCCCCCAAGTTGCAACCACTCCAGCCTTGCTCAAAGCCCCATCTCCTCTGAGCTCGTGAGCAAGCACCTGTCAAAATCCAAGATGGCTACGGACTGGAGATGGGACCAGGTCCCCACCATGGCGAACAGGAAGTGGGGGGGGTCACAGGAAGAAGAAACCCAGGGGGATTAACAGTCACCCCAAAGACAACGGCGCCACACTGAGCATTGGAAGCAACAGTGGCATGGCAGAATCTTCCTCCTGGGGGCCTGGACCCTCCCCCCCAACATCTGTAATGGCCTCACCGTCTCTCTCAGGCCTGGTGTTCAAGGTTTTCCTTTGAGATCTGGGTGGAAACTTCCAGCCTTGGAGCCCACGGGGGAGGCCAGCCTGCCCACCAGGGGGCAGCCTTGGGGGGAGGGCAATAGAAATGTCCCCTTTGTCCAATCACACCTGACCGCAGGGCCTCACTTCCTTAGCTTTTCCACTCAAGGCTGGAACTTGTTCTAGAACCTGGGCCACAGCATGCATTTCCAGCTGTTCACTGGTTGGAGGTAAGAGTCTGTCAAGGGTTTTTCTACCCAGGATGGCTTTGAACTGCCATCCTCACAAGTGTGGCTCAAGTTGGTGGAGCAGTAGTCTTGAGCAAAAAGCTAAGTGAAAGACAGGTGGCTGTCACCCCAACTTCTCAGGAGGCTGAGATCTGAGGATCAGCGCCGGAATGAAGACTGTCCAAGTCAGTAAAGACCCATCTCCCATGAACCACCGGAAAACCGGAAGTGGAGCGGTGGGACAAAGTGGCAGAGAGCCAGCCTTGAGCCCAAGAGCTCAGGGACAGCGCCCGGGCTCCAAGTTTTCCATCCACATTTCCCCCATCTTTGTATTTTATTCAAAAACCGAATACTTTTGCTAACGAAGTTAAGATTCCAAAAGCAATAGAAATGTTTTCAACAAGTGTGACTGGTTCTATCATTTTAAGAGTATTTTCTCATCTAAAACATTTCATTAGCATGTAGAAGGGGGAAAAAAACACACTTATAGCCAAAGGCTTTTTCTGCCGCCGTTACCAAAGAGCGAGACAAAACAGAAACTATGCACTGATGGTCAGTTGTGGTTTGTTTTATTTTCCTTTCATCTGAAATTCACAAGTAATTTGTGATCACTTTAGGGACATTTTATATAGGAAAAAAGTTTATTAGAAAAATAAACAACTTTAAAACTTTACAATATTTTCTACTTCAAGACTCTTAGATAAAGCAGATGTGCCTTAGGGTTTAAACATAATCTGATTTACAAAATCTCAGTTAGTCCTATTTTGTAAAACAAAATACAGAAATACAAAGGGCAACAGGGTGGACTGGCAAGAACCATGAAGAAATGCAGTGTAAGTTCCTCCCACTGGGAGCCAGCCAGGGAGGTGCTACCTCCACGCTTGCCAGTCCCCCAACAGCTGCCCGCGGGCTCACCACCAGGATTACAGGGACAGCGCTGTGCTCCGAGCTTCCTCTCTCCAGAACCTTCTCCACTAGACTAGAGGCCAGGTAGTAAAGGCCTTTGAGGCTTTCAGGGTGGAAGGTCGCGTTAGGACAGAGGGGGGACAAGGCTACTCCGTGTGTGGGTTTTGAATGAGAGGCATGGAACAACAAAGGTGTGCTATTGGGGGTGGGGCGGGGGGGAGAGAGACTACAGAGAGCAGATATTAGCAAATGAACACGCCAGGGTCAAATTTTCTACCTGGTTTCCGATCGTAATTGAATGTGTGTATATAGGTCTACATACAAGTTGTGAAATGATCTCACTGGAGTCCCATATTCTTGTTTTGGTGTGCCAAGGATTGTAATAGTAAAAACAAGCTAGCCAAGCAGCAAAGGGTCATGGGTGGTTGAGTAACTCAGGGGCTAATTATGAACCATGATATTCATAAGAATTTCTACAAAATAATAAAATAAAACCGTTTTAATTTATTGACTAGGCCTCTCAAGAAAATAGTGGATGTACATTTCCTGATGTCAGCTTAAAATTAAATTGATCTGTTACCATGGGAAGGGGTGTGTGGCCTGACTCAGTTAAATTTGGGAAAAAAAAATTACTCAAGCAAGGTCTACAATCATCGGTCCATTAGGAATGACTAACATAGTACACGGGGCGGAAAAATCAAGTACAAACTACGTATCTATCTGAGATACTTCTATTTGGCAATCTTATAACAAACCCCAAACCGAAAAGAACAAAGGAGGCTGCTAATTCCTTCACAGATAAAAGGGGGGGAAAAAAAAAAAAGCCAGGAATGAAGTGCTTAATCGGAAAGGGGAGGAAAAATCAATGTAAGAAAACGCACCACGTTCCCTTTCAAAACTAGAGTCCTGTCGGCTGGCTGCCGGGCCCAGGCCACGCGAGGCCTTGTGTGTTCTTTAAAAACTCTAGTGTAAAAACTGCTGGCTTTTCTACCACTGTGGTAAAGGAAAGCCAGCCCGGCCGGACCACACGACCCACGCAGGCCCTGAGCCCCGACTCCCTCCTCTGACGGGCAGCGGGGAGAAGTGAGCGCCAGAATATTCTAGCAGAGCTCCAGGCCTACCTCAGAGATTTTCTGGAAGAATGTTCTCGTAGTATTAACAGTAGTACACAGTCCCTCTGTCTGGGAGAAGACACGATTTGTTCAAAAAGGTGCTTAGTAACGAGTTCTCTGACAGCGCTATTGAATTACAATGTCCTTCAGTATCACTGCTACCATAATATATACATTTAACTTCCATGCCTCTAGAAAAAACATCTACAGTACATCTCATAATATAAAAATATATTACAAATCTGCTCCATTTATTTACAGGCAATGTTCTAGTATCTCTATGCAACATTTGTCTGACAGGAAGTTTACACAATATTTCCATTTCTTGTACGTTAAAAAAAATTCAATATGGCTTCTTGCTCACCCAAGCAAGAAAGTGATCTTTTTTTTTTTTTTAATTTTTCTTACCCAAACCAACTTTGGTGCATAAACAATTCAGTTTGACAATACTATAACAAAAATACAATTTTTCTCACATAAAAACAAAAACAAAAAAGTCAAGAACCAAATGCTTTCCTCAGGAAGAAATAGTCATAGAGGTGAAATGAACATATAGGAACGTGATTCAGAGAATTTCCATTGGAGGTTTTTTCCAAGACCAGGCCGAGATTGGCTCTACGGGCTAAGGGTCAGCACGGGCACTCGGGCCGAGGCTCGCCAAGGGGTCAGGGTCAGCACACTGCCACTCCTGAACGGTAATTTGCAGCCCTAATCCGATAGGCGGGATTTTGTGTTTTTTTTAAGTTGATTGCAAATGCCGCTCACGGCTTGCTTACATACAAATTGAACACTTTTCTGATCAGAGCTCTGCAAAAGAACACAAATGGCAACCAGTCACCTCTGTGTCTCATGGCGACAAGGCTAGTCATCTCTCCCTTTCTTGTCTCTGTCTACACACTCCCTAACATCCAGACAAGGGCCACACACACACACGCGTAGCCCACCGGTGCGGGGGGTGGGGGGACTGGAAGGGCCATGGGCATCGCTAAGGCGGGGGGGGGGGGGAGGCAGCTAGGAGCAGCATGGGAGCCTTTAGGAGGCTGTTCCGAGCCTGGGGCCCTGGGGCCGCGGAGGGCACTGTGGTCAGGCACTCTGCAGCAGGGCCAACCACGCCCACGTGGCCACGCTAAGCAGAAAGAGCAACAACGGGGTGGAGGGAGGAAGGGGCGTCCTAGTGTGCAACTCTCCTACGCCCGGTCAGTGCCTACGACTGCAGCACCCCGCTCGCTCGCTCGCGTTTACGTACTTAGTTATTGTTTACCTCTTCAACCTCTTCTGCGGCATTGTTCTAGAAGGAAAGAGAAGAGAATGGGCTTTTATTCAATGGACTCCAACACCCTCGAGAACTACAGGTTCTACACTACAGGCGTAAGGTCCTGAGTTCAAGCCCCAGAACTGCCCCCCCCCCCACATAACAAAAAAGGAAAAGAAAAGGGGGCTGGGAAGGTGGCTCGGTGGTCGAGTGCTCGCCTAGCATGAAGCCCCAGGTTCGAATCCTCAGCACCACATGCACAGAAAAAGCCAGAAGTGGCGCTGAGGCTCAAGTGGCAGAGTGCTAGCCTTGAGCAAAAAGAAGCTCAGGGATCCCTGGACTGGCAAAAAAAAAAAAAAAAAAAAGTATTATAATCTAAGCTACGTACTACTAAGATAAATCCAGAATGAACAGGTGAATGGAAACTACCAAACTGTCTGCAATGTAATTTCTACATTACAAAAAAGCATCAGAGGGCTGGGAATATGGCCTAGTGGTAGAGTGCCTGCCTTGTATACATGAGGCCCTGGGTTCGATTCCCCAGCACCACATATACAGAAAATGGCCAGAAGTGGCGCTGTGGCTCAAGTGGCAGAGTGCTAGCCTTGAGCAAAAAGAAGCCAGGGACAGCGCTCAGGACCTGAGTCCAAACCCCAGGACTGGCCAAAAAAAAAAGCATCAGAGTGCGGCTGGTGGTGCCTCACACCTGTAAATTACGGTTCGAAGCCAGCCCAGGCAGGGAAGTCCATGAGACTTCTTTCATCTCCAATGAACCACCAAAGAGCGAAGTGAGGCTGTGGCTTAAGCGGCAGGGTGTTAGCCCTGAGCAACAGAAACTCAGAGATAGTAACCAAGGCCTTGAGTTCAAGCCCCAGAACCAGCACACAAAAAAGAAAAAGAACACCAGAAGGTATGTTTAACATTGAAATTAATATTGAAATTCAAGATTGTCCAGTCTGAAATTTACTTAGCGCTGACACTCAGAAAGTTCTAGAATCTGGAGCCCTCCCGATTTCAGATGCTTAGATGAGGGACACTCATTGGGGTGGGGGGGGGAATGCTCTGAAGTCTAAGTAGTTTAGATAAAGACCATCAGCCTCTGCTCATGCAGCGGGTCCCGCGTGCTGTAAGGGGAAGGGGCCCTTACCTGTATATGTTTGGGTCCAGAAGCAAGGCCGTGTCTTTGGGTAGCTTTGATAAATGAACTACTTTCGTTTTTAATTGATGTCGCTCACTTTCATTCACCCATACGTCTGGCAGACTGCAAATCACAAAAAGGCCCGAGTCAGCGCCTCCAGCTGCCCACCACACCCCGAGCCTTCCCTGCACTAACAGCCTGTGTTGTGCCTTCTCCTCCGCAGGCTGGGATTACAGGTGTGCACCTTCATGCCTGGCTCACGTTCGCAGGGGGAACGTTTTAACCAGGAATTTCTAAGCCCCCCCCCGCCTTGCTGTTCCACTCACTAAGGGCAATTCCCATCTGGCCGGATGGATGGAAAGCTGAGAGCCCATGTCTTCCTTCCAAAAGGAACATGGCGGCTCCACAGGGAGGGAGGGAGGCAGGGAAAGCTGTGCAGGTTCTCTCACCCACAGGGAAAGGAGGGAAAACTGTGAGGAGGGACGTCGGCATGAAAATGGAAGATGAGCTGGGCACAGCTCATGCTTACAATCCCAGCTACAGCGGGGAGAGAGCTAGGGGATCGAGGCACCCCCCATTAACCTGTACAAGGCCACACTCAGCAGGAAAGCCGAGGGGCAGACCTAGGGCAGACACAGAAGCAATCCATCAGATGTGCACGCGTGAAAGGGAAGCCCACTGAGCCCGGGGAGTGTTTCCAGGACTCACATGTCTTCAGGCATCCAGTGAAGCAGAAGCTTTATCTTTCCAGAATCTTCTTTTCTCTTAGCTATTACCTAGGAAAGACAGGAAGAGAAAAGGTTCAAGAACATGGGTGAGACCAGTGTGGGGCACTGTTCCTGGCACCTCTGGCCCTGATCAGAAGAACTTTCTTTGGACACAGAACAGTACACCGTGCCTGTAAGGCTCATGGATTCAAATCACCTTCTGGGGTGCAGAGGTGCCTGATGATTTGGGGGTAAAGCGTGAAGATTTCATTCAAAGGCCAACTTTTTTTTCTTTTCCTGCCAGTCCTGGGGCCTGAGCACTGTCCCTGAGCTTCTTTTGCTCAAGGCTAGCACTCTACCATTTGAGCCACAGCGCCACTTCTGGCCTTTTCTGTGTTTGTGGTGTTGAGGAATCAAACCCAGGGCTTCATGCATGCTAGGCGAGCACTCTAGCACCGAGCCATGTTCCCAGCCCTCAGATGGCACCTACACTGCTCACACTTGCTGACCGGGGAGCGGTGGGCACAAATGTCCCCACCCCCCGAGGAGCGCAAACCAAGCTCCATGAGTCGCACACAGCAAGGATGTCACTGTACGTGAATAAAGCAAAAGGCATTGTGGCTTTTTCGTTTTGTTCTGGGAAGCTGGGTGTAGCGGTAATGGAGACTGGCCCTGTCTCCAGGGCTGAGATTACAGGCGTGCGCCACACACCTGCTGCTTCCTGGACGGTGGGGAAAATGAATTCCCTTAGCTTTTGAGCCATTTAGAAATGTGATTATGAAACGCAAAACACATTCTCCTTTTTTTTTCTCTTTCAAATCTATTGAATTGTAAAGAAAACCAGAATACTTACAGTACTATGAAAAACGACGCTGTGGCCCTTCCCTAAGCTCTCTATGTGAGCGGAGAGGTTAAAGCAGATGGCTCGATGTCGGATGGCGTCCAGTGTTTGGGCGTCGAAGAAGTCATGCGGTCGGGCTACAAGGCAGCACAGAGAAAGGTAAAGAATGTTTATAAAAACCAAACAGTTGTCCTTTCTCCTGAGGTAACAAAGGCCAACCTTGATAATAAACAAGTAACTCACACGTTACCTATCTAGTGTTCAAAAATGCAAGGTACGGTCTGGGAAGGTGGCTTAGTGGTAGAGTGCTTGCCTCGCATGCATGAAGCCCTGGGTTCGACTCCTCAGCACCACATACACAGAAAAAGCCAGAAGTGGTGCTGTGGCTCAAGTGGTAGAGAGCTAGCCTTGAGCAAAAAGAAGCCAGAGACAGTGCTCAGGCCCTGAGTCCAAGCCCTCAGGACTGGCCCAAAACAAAACAAAAATGCAAGGAATGATTTGCTGTTAAAAAAACAGGGAGACATGGAAAGAAGAGAGAGGGAGGAGGAGAGGGGTGCACCTCAATTCTCTCCCCCTGGATCGGTAAGTTTTTATTGGAAGACCTCTTGATTCATATAGCAGCAATTTTGGCATTGACAAAATGTCATCTTTTACTTGGACATCAACCTTAGTTCCATATTTACACAGATATAATAACCATCTCTACGCACAAAACTAGGGTCACAAACTCACCACACATTTTATGACAATCACAAAGAGAAAAACAATTCACTCTTCTAAGATGTAAACAAAATGTCTCCAAATTTCACCAGCAGTAATGTTATTTTTGTGTTTTTTACAAGTGCTTTCTTTACCAAAAGTACCTACTCCTTAAACATTTTAAGAGAAATTGCACACTGTTAAGACTAAAGGAAGATACTCACGGCCCTCCTTGGCTATGTAAATGCTCTGCTAGAGCAAACCCCACACCCGCGTGCTGCACAATGACAGCCCGCCACTGAGCTGTGTGACTGCACAAATGCCAGCCTTCAGTAAATTGTCTCTTAAGGGACTGGGAAGGTGGCTTAGTGGGATGCATGAAGCCCTGGGTTTGATTCCTCAGCACCACATAGACAGAAAAAGCCAGAAGTGGCGCTGTGGCTCAAGTGGCAGAGTGCTAGACTTGAACAAAAAGAAGCCAGGGACAGTGCTTGGGCCCTTAGTTCAAGGCCTGGGACTGGCAGAAAAAAAAAGTCTCTCATTTGTTAGATGGAAACATAACACAACAGCAATAGACTGATTAAATAGTACACTATCTAGATGGTTCCTCAAGAAGAAATGCACAGCTGGGCGCTGTAGCTCACGCCTGTCACCCCAGCTACTCAGGAGGCAGAGATCTGAAGAGCATGGTTCAAAGCCAGCCTGGGCAGGAAAGTCCATGAGACTCTTATAACCCACCAAAAAAGCCAAAAGTGGAGCTGTCAAGTGGTAGAGTGCCAGCCTTGACCTTTACAAAAGCTGAAGGTCAGCACCTAGGCTCAAGAGGCAGGAATGGGAAAAAAAAATATTATTTTCTTGTGTTTTGAGATAAAAGTAATGACATGGTTATGGAAACTATTCTTAGGATGTCTTTGTTGGATGTGGGGCTTGAACTCAGGGCCTGGGCGCTGTTCTTGAGTGCTTCTGCTCAGGGCTGGCGCTCTACCACTTGAGCCACAGCGCCACTCCCATTTTCCTGGTGGCTTATCAGAAGCAAGAGTCTCTCGGACTTTCCCGCCCAGGCTGGCTTTGAACTGTGATCCTCACATTTCAGCCTCCTGAGGAGTGGGAGTACAGGCGTGAGCCACCAGCACCCTGTGCTAAGTATTTTGAACTCGGGACCCCCACACGCACCAAAAAAATCATCATCCTTTGTAGAGAGACAAAGCAGATGTGTCATGCCAGCAGTCATGAAAAGAAGGAGTTATTGTATTATTCTTCCCCACACACCCCCCGCCTCCCCCTTTTTTTTTCTGCCAGTCCTAGGGCTTGAAGTCAGGGCCTGGGCGCTGTCTTTAACATGTCCCAATTTCCTGAAATATTTCTAAGAGCACGGTACTGCCGGGTTTTAAGGACAGAATGCGCCACGCCCCCGAGATCTAACCCTTGGCACACGCGTTTCTATGGACAGACAGCTACGACCCCATTCCCTGCCCCGCCCGGCCCGGCCCGGCCCCGGAGCAGGGCGAGCTGGGCAGCCCTCCCCAGCCCCTGGGAACACTCACGCAAGGAGCGCCGCCGCTTGTTCTTCAGCTTCCGCCTCTTGTTCATGCCAGCTTTCGACGGAGATTCTTCTTTGGCCTTTGGCTGGCTGGACACCTTGGACGAGTTCTGCTGGCTGAAGTGCGTGGGCACGTGGCGCGCGAGCCCTCCCTGAGACGCGAAGCTGGCGCTGCAGCCGCCAACCACACACTGCGGGGACAAGGGGGGGCGGTGAGCCTGGGTGGGGTTCGCCCTGCAGAAGGGTCCCCTGGCCCCAGGACTAACTCCATGAGGGAAGAATTTCACCTTCAACCTAAGAGCCCCCAAGACTGCCACTTACAAATTAATGTGCAACATTTTTTTTTCCCCAGTCCTGGGGCTTGAACCCAGGGCCTGGGCGCTGTCCCTGGCTTTTGCTCAAGGCTGGCACGCTACTGCTAAGCCAATGCGCCACTTCTGGCTTTTTTGTGTCTGTGGTAATGAGGAATCGAACCCAGGGCTTCCTGCATGGTAGGCGCGCACTCTGCCGCTAAGCCACCTTCCCAGCCCAGATGTGCAATTCCAAGAACAGTCCTACAAATCTGCTCTGCTGTTTAGTAGGGTAGATTTACTAGATCTAGCCTCTCCCACAAGACCCTTCCAGCTGCTCTCCTGCCTGCAAGCTTCCTAAGGTACATTCATCATGACCTCTTTGGCCTGCTGATCTCAAACGATGAACTACACCACCAACCAAAGCAGAGCGTGCAGCCACTGTGCAAGGACAATGCGAGCACAGCCCCCAGGGACCCAAACCTCCCATCTCACATGCGTAGCGCCACGACACAACTTCCAAGTTAGCTCCAGCGTGGCATGTTTAACAATTCTCCGTAATCACATCATTCTCTAGATGATTCTCCAGCTGGGGTCCCTTGGCTTAGACCCTATAAGCTACTGAGGAGGCTGAGATCTAAAGGATCATAGCTCAAGCATGGTAGAGGTGTGTTCAATATACACCGTGAACATATATTACAATGAAACCCCTGCCTATTATAAAGCTATCTGTGTTTCTTGTTGTTGCTGTTTGTTTTTTAGTGCCGGTCCTGGAGCTAGAATTCAGGGCCTGGGCACTGTCCCTATGAGCTCAAGGCCACAGTGCTCTACCACTTGAGCCACAGCTCCATTTTAGTATTTTTTTTCCCTGTGGTTAATTGGAGATAAAGTCTTATGGACTTTCCTACTAGGGCTGCCTTCAAACTCAGATCCTCAGATCTCAGCCTCCTGAGTAGCTGGGATTATAGGTGTGAGGCAGTGGTGCCCAGTTTGAAAAGAATATCTTAACTCAAGAATAAAATATAATAATTTTAAAAGGGGGCTGGGGATATGGCCTAGTGGCAAGAGTGCTTGCCTCATATACATGAAGCCCTTCAATTCCTCAGCACCACATATATAGAAAAAGCCAGAAGTGGCGCTGTGGCTCAAGTGGCAGAGTGCTAGCCTTGAGCAAAAAGAAGCCAGAGACAGTGCTCAGGCCCTGAGTTCAAGCCCCAGGACTGGCAAAAGACAAAAAAAAACCCGTGTGTGTGTGTGTGTGTGTTTGTGTATACACATACATATATATAATAAAAAAGGGAAGGAAAAGAATGAGACGTATTCACCACATGTCTGTAGCTGCATTTTAAAACAACTATAATTCACTAGATTCCAACAATAGGGGTCACAGGCTTTTAAGGAAGAAGGAAGTACTTCCAGGGTCTAACCGTATTGCTGACTCACCCCTGGCTCGTGGTCTCAAGCCATTGGACCATCAGCCTGAGAAACTGCCAGGACTACGGGCATGCATGCACCACTAAGCACCTGGCTGTAAATGTGTTTATGCAATTTTACAAACTTGTTACTAATTGTCTTCTCAGAAAGCATTAAGTGATTTTCAAGCCAACTCCACCAGCATTACTCATTCTCTGACAAAAGCCAAAGGAAGGTTCTGGCATCGTGCTTACATTCCAGTAGATATTACGGTTTTAACAAGCATTGAACCTCTTTCAACACAAACCTTTCAACTCTGTGGTATTTCGCTTTCCATAATTAGAAATCAAAATGGTGCATTTAATTTTCATGAGGACAAGTGCGAATACAACTTTTGCTGAAACTTACCGTTTATCACAATTTCCCAAAACATGTCTCAAGTAATTTATGACAAATCTCAAAATGGAGTGAAGGAAAGCAAGTCTCCTAGTATGCAGTGGTTTCTTTACTGCTAATATCTGCTAATAAGGGCGAAACCTCTGGTGGCGAAGAACATAATCAGACTCCAGTATTAACTGCACTGCTGCTCTAGCAAGGAGCCAGGCAGGGTGCACATGCTGATAATCCCAGCAGTCAGGTGGGAAGGACACATTTGAAACTGGCTTCAGACCTACTCCCCCCCCCTCCAAAAAAATCCTCAAGCTGGTGCTCACACCTGTAATCCAGGCTACTCAGGAGGCTGAGATGTGAGGATCGTGATTTGAAGCCAGGCCGGGCAGGAAAACTCCCTGAGACTCTTCTCACCAATAAAGTGCTACAAAGCTCTGGACATGGCACTGTGGCTCAAGTGGTAGAGCAAAAGAAGCCCAGGGACAGTGCCCAGCCCTAAGTCCAAGTCCCTCGATAGGCACTCAATCAACGGAGCGAGACAGAGCACGCCTTAGGGTGACGAGGGCATGCCAGGAGTGAGGCCCTGCATTGAAGCACACAGTAAGGAGACTGAAGTCAGGAGGGTAGCACGTACCTTGAAGGGCCGATCCCCGCTGTGTGTGAGCACGTGTCTCTGCAACCAGCTCTGGCTGGTGGAAGGCGTGTTGTACACTTTGCAGCCCTTCCACAAGCACACGAACACCTGTCCAAACAAGAGCCATGAGCTTAGTCCCGCAAGCAAGGGTCCAAGTGCGCATGCTCCAGGCCCTGGGGGACCCCTCAGCTGCCGTGTGCACAGC
The DNA here is from genome assembly GCF_023159225.1 of Perognathus longimembris pacificus. Classification (NCBI taxonomy): domain Eukaryota; kingdom Metazoa; phylum Chordata; class Mammalia; order Rodentia; family Heteromyidae; genus Perognathus; species Perognathus longimembris. The sequence continues at coordinate 3,312,435 of NC_063187.1, forward strand.
AGAGTGCTTACTCCAGAGAGCAGCTTCCTGCATTCCTGTACCAGTGCTTCACCCCACCTGGGGCCCGCCTCGCCCGCCACTCCCCACGGCGCCCATACCTAGTGTCACTGTGAAGCAGTATTACTAACACGCTATCTCCCTGGGTACCTGTGGCTCAGGCCTGTCAGGCCTGTCATCCAGCTACTCAGAGGACTGAGGTTCAAAGCCAGCCCAGGTAGGAAAGTCCGTGAGACTCTGATCTCCAGTGAATCACCAGAAAACCGCAAGTGGAGCTGTGGCTCCAAGCGGTAGAGCACCAGCCTTGAATGAGAGCCGAGAATCTCAGTTTGAGGCCAATCGAGACGGGAAAAGTCCCTCTCAGCTCCCACTCACCAGCAAAAAGCTGTTTGTGAAGCTGCAGCTCAGTGGTAGAGCACTATTCTTGAGCACAAAAGTTAAAGGACAGAGCCCCGGCCCTGAGTTCAAGCCCCAATATGTAAACAGAACTAAATCTAGACATTAAATGGAAACTGTGGAGTTCTATGCTAGAGGAGGAGGGGTGGGGAGAAGCAGGAGTGGGAGGTCAAACCCAGTCCAGCCAGAAACAAAAAGGACAGACAGAAAAGCTGGGGGCCGGCAGGGCCATCACCTTCGAGTCCCCTTCACCTGCCTGACCACTGCCAGACGCCATCTTCAGTGCTCACCCCATGCATCAACAAGCAGGGGCTGGGCTTGAAGTTCTCTCACACAGGACAAGACGGAAGCCACAAGTAGGTGTGAACGAGATGTCCCTGGTTTCCAGAACAAGTTCTGGAAATGCTCAAGCCAGAGGAAAGCGAGGACTTACCTCCCTGAGCACATTTGCAGCCTCTATCCAGGGCCGAACCCCGCACCTGGGAGGAGCTGTCTCTCCTCCCCCTCCTCCCACCAGGAGCAACCGCACCTGTCACTGTCACAGGGCAGGGCCAGGGGGACCACGCCCTGCCCAGGGGCCACTAATGCAATGCCCTGCAGCCCAGTGATACTAGAGAAAATGAGGTGCATGCCAGGACTCAAGCTGGGAGAGCCAGCTCCCATCTGCTAACAAAAGGAGCATGGCAGTTCCAGCTCACCAGCAAAACTAGGGCTGGAGGTGCAGCTCGAGAGTCCAGTACCAGCTTAGTAAGAGTGAGGCCAAGTTCACACTACAGCACTGCCCCCCTCCACCACCACCCCCGCCCCCAAACAGGAAAGGGGATAATCTTGAGGAAGGTGGCTATCCAATAAACCTTTCCACAAGTGCAGTCTCCACACTAAAAGCTCAAATAACAGAATAGAGGGAATCCCCCCCAAAAAACACCAACTTGCCCCAAGCCTGCGTTTCCTTTGCAGACTGGTCTGTCTAGAATGGAGCCGATCTTGAAGCCCGAGAGCTGGCCACATGCACAATCTGTGAAGATCGTGTTTGGCCACTGGTGGGGGAATTGGTTTTTGTGGTTGTTTACAAGGAAGGTCTGGCCGTGTAAGCCAGGCTGGCCTCAAACCTGGCCTCGGCCTCCCAAGTAGCTGGCATTGCAGGCACATGCGTGCACCAGGCTTGAGAAACACAATGTTACTGTTAGAAACCGCCCCATTATAAACACACAAACACCAATACCACAGGGCTCACATGCAAGCCAATCTGGACGGAAGGTGCCCCTGTGGCTTGTTGCTCCTCACCGAGGTTTGGTTTGGCTCCTTTACAGAATACCAGGCATGAGCCCACGGCCCACGCTCACGTATGGAGACCACTATCATGCTAGCACGTCCTAGACAGGAAAAGAGAGCCTGACTTCTCCTCACTTTCTCACTTTACAGCTAGGGAATTTTGGAAGAATCAGTTTATCGAAGCCCAGTCTGGTGGCACATGCCTATAATCCCCGCTCCTAGGAGACAGAAGAAGCTTCAGAAGGCTTGCAGGAAGGCCAATGTGATCAAGACCTGACCTGAAAAAGGAACTGCAAAGCCGCAGGACCTGGGAAACAGCCCTGAGCCCAAGCCCCAGTCCTGCTCAATGAATGGATGGAGGAATGGAGGAATGAAAAGCCCATGGCTGGATTGACAGGAGAAGATATGGGGCCTCAAAATAGCTGCCATCAGATGGAGACGTTCATAGCCATGAACAGAATGCTGGGAGGGGAGAGGGGCTAGAGCTAGGAGCCAGGGAGACGGCGCCCGCCCGCAGGCAGGCAGAAGCCAGGGACCAGAAGTACTTGTGTCTCTGGCCCTAAACAAGTCCGCAGCTCATGTCTCCCTGGGCTGTTCTCAGCCTCAGGGGTGACCTGAGGCCCCTGAACTAGAGAAAGCCAGCTCAGGGACAATTCCCAAACGCTCAGGAGCCGGGAGCATCTCTGCGTATTTGTAGTATCTATCCTTATCTATTCTCTTCTTGGTGCTGCCAACAGGCCTGGGCGCCGTCCCTGAGCTTCTTCACGCGAGGCCCACGTTCTACCACTTGAGTCACAGCTCCATTTCTGGCTTTTTGTTAGTTCACTGGAGATAAGGAGTCTCATGGTCTTTCAGGCCTGGGCTGGCTTCGAACCATGATCCTCTGATCTCGGCCTCCTGGGTCCACTAGGACTGCAGGCATGAGCCACTGTGGAAGGGTAAGGTCTCCAAAACAAGGTGAACGGAACCCCAACAGGTGATAGCTCCTCACTGCATGAGAGGTGGGGAATTAAAGGAAAAATCAACATCTGAGAACATGAACCCGGTGGAGAAAGTAATCCTGCTGCTTAAGAGGAAGGCAGAAGTGTACTCTGCAAATGCGAGTGCCCGTGGGGCAGAACCCACCCCTCCGCGCTGGCCGTCCACGTGGATGGTGCGGATGTGCTCGGCCAGGTCCGGGCTGGAGGTGAAGCAGGCCTGGCACTGGTCCCAGCAGCAGTTGTAGGCGATGCTCTTGCTTGACGAGGTGGCGCTGCCCTGCCCGTTCATCATGGCCGGCGTGGAGCGCCCACTGGAGATGGTGCTGTCCACGTCCATGATGGTACTGCTAATGCTGCCCACGAGAGGAGAGACAGAGAGAAGGCCCGGTCAGCCTACCACATCTCATCACCCTGAAGACAACACAACGTTCTCGGCAAAAAATGAGGAAATAACCCGTGCAGGTGGCTCACACCCGTCCTCCCAACTACTCAGCAAGACAGAGATCCGAGGATCGAGGTTCAAAGCTAGCCCAGGTAGGAAAGTCATCTCCAATGATCCACCAAAAAAAAAAAACAGAAGTAGATGGGGCTGGGGATATGGCCTAGTGGCAAGAGTGCTTGACTCGTATACATGAGGCCCTGGGTTCAATTCCCCAGCACCACATATACAGAAAATGGCCAGAAGTGGCGCTGTGGCTCAAGTGGCAGAGTGCTAGCCTTGAGCAAAAAGAAGCCAGGGACAGTGCTCAGGCCCTGAGTCCAAGGCCCAGGACTGGCCAAAAAAAAACACAAAAAAAAACAGAAGTAGAACTGAGGCACAAAGTGGTAGAGCACTAGCGTTGAGCAAAAAAGCTCAGGGACAGTGCCCCTCCAAACCCCACAGGTTCATTTCAGTAACTTGCTGAAGGTATGGACTCCTGATACTGTACTGATCGAACCATACGCCCCAATACAGTCTATCCATTCTATGGCTTCCATACTTCCAGGGAGTGTAAGAAAGCAGTTTTTTCCAGGTGTCAATAATTTAGCATCAAAACATTCTGTCACAGGACCTGAAATCATTTCCTCCATTTACACTCTGCAAATTAAACCCCAGCCACCCACACCAAACCTCTTCCAATCTCAAAAAGAACAGCCAGGCTGGGAAGGTGGCTTAGAGGTAGAGTGCTTGCCCAGCATGCATGAAGCCCTGCATTCCATTCCTCAATACACAGAAAAGGTCGGGACTGGCACTGTGGCTCAAGTGGCAGAGTGCTAGCCTCGAGCTAGCTCAGGGACAGTGCCCAGGCCCTGAGTTCAAGCCCCAGGACAGAACAAAACACAAACAACGAACAGCCAGGTGCTGCTGGTAGCTAACATGTGCAATCCCAGCCAGTCAGGAGGCCGAGATCTGAGGATCGCTGTTCAAAGCCAGCCAGGGCAGACAGTCCCTGTGAGATTCATCTCTAGTCACAAACTGAAAGTGGAGCTGTGGCGCAAGTGAAAAACCTCAGAGAGCACATGGGCCCTGAGTTGAAGTCCTAAAATACACACACAAAAAATTCTTCGTCTTGGGGTATACAAACACACTCAAGGGTCTAGGTCAATCACCAGGACTAGAATTAACTAGAATCCTGGCTAGTGTGTCACTCAGAAATGGAGTGTTTGGCATGTGTGAGGTCCTGGATTCCATCCCCAACACCACACACACACACACACACACATACACGCACGTGCGCACGCACAATGTGCTTAAATCTGGGTAATATCTTCCAATTTTAATGAAGTAATCTTTTCCTAAGTTAGCTGGTAATTGCTAATGTGACACTTCAGTAACCATCCAACATATATTTTTACAAATTTACCAACACCACCCTCCTAGTTTACATCTAGGAAGGTGAACAACGTGAGTTTTGTTAAGTTGGCAAGCCAGTTTTGTAGTAACTCGTGTCTGACATCAAAGGCACCCTTGTTTCTTGCTGGCAGTGCTCGAGTTTGGATGCGGGTTCTGGCACCTGTGAGGCAAGCACACTACCACGGGGGCCATTCCCCGCACGCTACATGCACCCATATTCTAAAAGTGAACAAAAACGTTTTGTAGGATGTTTCACATTTAAAAAAAAAAAAGTAAGCCTTGTATTTCCCTTTAAAGGGTATTCTAGCATTTGAACTGACTTGGCTGACTATCCGCCAGTGAATATAGGTTCTAAAGTCCAAGTCCTGCCACTTAGCTTTACAACTGTCGTCTCTGGGACTCTGAGAGGGCTTGTGCGCTGTGTGGGAAGCAAACACAGATTTGCCCGTGGCTCTTGGAAATCTCCACTTTCATGGGGGCCCTTCACCCTGCCATCCTCTCTCCCCCTCCTCGCCTGCTGTTCAACGACAAAGCCTGTTCTGACAGAGGCCACACCAACCTAACCCGCGGGCCAGGCTCCGGGGCTCTGCATGGAAGACCGCCCGTGCCCATGGGGAAAGTGTCCAGGGACAGGCTTCAGGGAGGAGGTTGGGGAAACACACCGGGTGCTCTTGCTTAGCCCAGAGGCACAGGCAGGCAGCCGAGGCCACCCTCTTGGGGAAGGATGCACAGACCGCGCTGCCCATGTGTTGGGAGAGATGAACTCCTGCGCCCAGTATGCCATTTTCAGCTGTGTTCCCAGGCTGGCCTCAGAACTCAGTCCTCCCACCCCCACCTCCTGAGCCCTGGGATTACAGGAGTGTACATATGTGCATATATAACCCCACAGCTAGTCCTAGCCACACCCACCTTTGTGCCAGAACCGGGGCTTCAACTCAGGGCCAGGGTGCTCCGTCCTTCTGTTTTCCCACAATGTTTTTAGTTGTTCATTAAGAGTTTAAGAGTCTCATAGACTTCCTGCCTGGACCGGTTTCGAACCAATCCTCAGATCTCAGCCTCCTGAGTAGCTGGGATGACAGGCGTGAGCTACTGATAACTGGCACTAAACCTTTTATTTAAAATTAAAAAAAAAATCCAGTCCACGCTGGGCAGTCAGGATCTCTGGCAGGCTCTCCAGCCCTCCCAAGCTCCTCCCACTTTATGAAGACCCACCTGGACCCCAGGAGGGTCCAGGATGCAGGAGGTCATTGGGATCAGGGAGAGCAGAGACGATTTGACTGACAGAAGCTGGGTTAGTACAGATGTCAACGTTTGGACAGTGAGATGACCAGAAGTAGCCACCCACTCGGCCCCTCCACCAGGTCTGCACTCAGCTCTGCTGGGAATTGGAGGGCGGGATGGGGGGGGCTGCCCATGCGCACTTCCTGGCCACCTGACACGCCAACACTGAAGCCAGCCGCCTGCCTGGCACCTGGAGGACACCCTGAGCCGGACAAAGCACACATACTATGCCCGCCGCTTCTATCATCCAAGGCTGGCCTGGTTTGCTTTGGTTTTTCTGAGTAAGAGTCTCACCGTGTACCACACGCCTGGGACTCACTTCCTGCTACCACTGCCCCCGTGCTGAGATTGAGGCAAAGAAGCTACCACAGAGGCGGAGATCTAACTAACTCAGGCTTAGGCTCAGCACACGAGGCAGATGTATGGGATGTCCATCCAGATACAGACAATCAGACCGACGGACGGATGGATGGATCTGTCTTAGGAATAAGACACCTGGACCACACCACACTTCTGCAAAGCCATCCCATTTTACCTTCTAGAGTGCTATGCGTAGGACTAGTGGCGTGGCTCAAGGGGTAGAGCACCAACTATGAGCAAGAAAGCAAGAAGAGAGCTGCAGGCCCTGAGTTCAAACCTAAAGTGCTGGGCTTTTTGGTGCTTCACCTCAGAAACAATTAGGAAGGGCAATGGGGACAAGCCCCTCCCTTACAGAACTGTGTGATAAATTTCCCTAAGGCCCTTCCCAGGCCACTCGGGAGGGACTCTAAATCTGCTCCCTGTGATGCAATTAATTTGCTCTGGGAATCATCTGAGCTCAAACTCGAAACCTAGCTAGTGTCTTACTCATAGAACAGCCAGTTTCAGTGACATATTTAGGTAAGACTGTAAAAGTAAGATACATGGCTTGGTTACAGAAGCAACCATAAAAAAAATTAATTAAGAGTCACACTAAAAAAAAAAATCACTAGCCCAAACAAAGATGGCATTATTACTATCATTACTGTAATTACAAGCTATTATTACATAACCCAAAAGAGCTGAAATGGATTTTTCTAATCGAGACTACTCTGTCCCCATAATTATTCTCTAGATAAAAACAAACGACTTTTTCTCCCCACAACCCACAACAGTCACAAATTGGCCAGAAGGGATTTCACGCAACAATGATGCAACAGTCCAGGGAGAGGCCGGAGCCGCGGGCCCACCGCTGCGGGCACCTGGCTGCGCCCACCTGCACATCTGCACACGTCTACACCACACGCAGCACCACGCCCAACCGTCAGTGCCACGCCCAAACTGCCTTTCACTTTCTCTACCCACATTTTTCAATCTACCTTAAGATGTCTGCAAGTGATCATCTTCCAAAGATCCCAATGCCTCAATGAAATGACCCAAACCAGGGTGCTGTTCCTGGCCCACGCCTGTCATCCCAGCCACTCAGAAGGCTGAGGTCTGAGGATCACAGTTCAAAGCCAGCCAGGGCAGGAAAGTCTGTCAGACTCTTATCTCCAATTACACACACACACACACACACACACACACACACACACACTCTCTCTCTCTCTCTCTCTCTCTCTCTCTCTCTCTCTCTCTCTCTGCTGGTAGAGCTATGGCTCAAGTGGTAGAGTGCTAGCCTTGAGCACAAAAACTCTGGGATAGTGCCCTAGCCCTGAGTTCATGCCCCAATACTGGAACAAAGACAAACCTACCACCTCTATCAAATACAAACATTAAGACTCTCAGCTAGGTGCTACTGGTTGCCGTATCTTAAGACCTGGATCTGAAAGGACTAGGGCAGAGAAGTCAGCAAAACTCTACCTCCAATTAACCAGGAAAAAAAAAAGCTGAACTGGAGGTGTTGCTCATGTGGGAAAGGGCCTGGGAGCAAAAAAGCCAATCAGGTACACCAGGTATGAGTTCAAATCCCAGCTGGGAATGTGGCTCAGTGATAAGAGTGCTTGCCCAGCATGCATGAATGAAGCCCTGGGTTCGATTCCTCAGCACCACATACACAGAAAAAGCTGGAAGTGGCGCTGTGGCTCAAGGGGTATAGTGCTAGCCTTCAGCAAAAGCAGCTCAGGGGCAGTGCCCAGGCCCTGAGTTCAAGCCCCAGGACTGGCAAAAGCAATAAAAAAGCCTGTCTACCATGCAGCCAGGCACTTGATATGGTACTCCCTACCCCCCACTGTGAGCTCAGGGTCCTTTCAACAACTGCTAGCTCCCCAAGCTCAGTGACTTGAAAACCTCAAGGCCAATAAGGACCCAAACCACAACCCAGTTTCACTAGTTGGCTCTCCTTGTACAAGTGATTCATCCACGGGTAGACGGTACAGTTATTACACTCTCGTGTTCAAGTATTCAGAAAAGTAAGTGAGTGTGGTTAGCCAAGTTCCAACCTTATTTGGACTCAGGACACCAATCTTACTCCTTCCTTCCTCTGAGACATGATATAAAAATTAAGACATTCACTGTCAAAGGAAACCCAAAGCTTCACTTGCCAAAGTCTCTCTTGGTATTTAATTGGTATTTCATCTCTTGTCTCTGGAAGGTATGGAATGGACAGGTATAAACCAAAGCAATACAAGCTGATCCATATTACCTTACTGTCGGTTACTGTGCCAGTTCTGGGGCTTGAACTCAGGGCCTGGGTGCTGTCCCTGAGTCGGAGCCCGCTGACCTGTTACTTAGATCTCCTAAGTCCTGCAAAGTGGAACCGGTACCAGTTCCCATCCAGCTCTAGGGACCCAGGCCCCAGACTAGGCTAAGTGTCACCAGGCTTGCGTCAGGTGCTGGGTGGAGTCACGATGCCTTCCATGTGCCAGCCCATGACGTCAGCACGGAAAGCTGGTGACAGAGGCATGCTTTATGCATAGCTCACACCAATCTAAACCTTTCCTACCGACAGCCAGGCAATGGAGAGACTCGCCGGTCCTCCCTGCTACTCAGGAGATGGAGATCTGAGGACCACTAGTTCTAAGCTAGGCCAGACAGGAAAATCCATGAGACTCTATTTAATGAGCCAATAAAAAGCCAAAACTGGAGATGTAGGTCATGTGGTAGAACTCCAGCTTTGAGCAAAAGCACTAAGGGAAAGCACCCAGGCCCTGAGTTCAAGCCCAGTATTGGCACAAAAACAAATAGCTAATCTCCCTAAAGCTATTCCCCACTTCCCCTTTCCTATAGAGCTCAGTTCTTTTCTGGGGCTTAAACCTCAATTGATTTTTCTAAATGAGGCACCAGAAGTGTTGGTAAATAAAACAAGCCTAAGTTTTTCAAAATGCATTCTCAAAACATTCAAATCATGCAAAATATTCCTCGCGGCATTAACTACAGGGTTCTTGTTTATCACTTAACCAAATCCCTAAACTTTAGCAGAGTCCAACTTTGACATCCAAATCAACTGCAGCCCAGCGTGGCGGGCCCCCGCACCTGAGACCGAGGCAGCGGCCGGTCAGCTGCGGGCCAGCTGGGCTTTCCGCAGACAGGCCCTGCCCTCCAAACAACACAAAATCACTACTGACCTAGAAATCCCGCTGCCTGCCAAAACATCAGCAGATGGCCAAAATAAATGTTAATATACTTTGGAAGCATGATTCTTCTTTGGATACATTAAAAAACCAACTACTTAAAACACGGTGCTTTCCAAAAGCATCAAAAGTAATGAGAAGTGGGGGGCGGGAGGGGGGGCGCTGATGGCTCATATCTATAATCCTAGCTACTCAGCTGGCTGAGATCTGAGAACTGGGGTTGGGTTCAAAGGCAGCCTGGGTAGAAAAATCTGAGACTCCTATCTCCAATGAACCACCAAAAAGCCAGAAGTGGAGCTGTGTGTGGCTCAAGTGGGAAAGTGCTCTTCTCCAGCAAAAGAAGCTCAGGGACGGTGCCCAGGCCCTGAGTTCAAGCCCTAGGACGGGCACAAAAAAAGAAGGAATGGGGTAATGAGAGCAACAATGGTCCCATTTCTGAAATGTCCTGGGGAAAGAAAACAGACTGCCCTAGTCAGTCTCTCATTATTTCCAACAAGCTTTAAAAAAGTAGCACAGATTCCCCCAGGGACTACAACTGCACAGGACTTACACACTGCCAACATTCAGGCATCACTGTGTGTGATGGAGACTCTTACACACATTCTCTTTCTCACCTCCATGACTACTTCGCTACAATCCCGCCGTGCAGGACTCTGCACAGTTTTCACCGAGGCCTGATGTGAAGCCATGGGGCAGCAGGGGGGAGGGGAAGGGGACATGAGACCCCATGAAACTGCTGGACAGAACCTGAAGGCACTTTTCCCTTCCAGGGCAGTGTCTGTCTGTGTTCAAACTTTCCCCCAGATTTGTCACCCAACAGGCGGGAAAGATGAACATCAAGCTGGAGCCCACATGACCGGGTGCTACGCAGGGACTCGGAAAGCGAGAATCAGACAGAAACCAGCGGATAGAAAAGCCCCTCTCCCCCCCACCCCTACCCCTGCCCCTTAAGTTTAGCAGCGTGGGGGTTGTGGGGAAAGTCCTCCGTGGACCAGGAAGGCCCAGCCCTGTCCGAAAGCAGCTGTCAATCAGACCTGTGACAAGTGCCGCTGGGGGGGGAGGGGGTGGCGGTCCTGGGGTGGGGGTGAGGGAGAGAAGCCCGGGCAGGGGGAGTTGGGGGGATGGCTGCGGGGCTGGACAGGGGCAGGGGCGGGCATCCCCCTCCGAGGCCCCGGCATGGTAATCTGGGGCGCTGCGGCTTCAATCCACCCCCCTGCTCCCCTCCGGGAAGGGTAATGGAGGGTGGGGTACGGCGGCTTAAAGTCAGTCGCCTGACCCCCGCCCTCCGGGAGGCCCGGGGAAACTATGGGGGGGCGGTGGGGGGAAGGCCGGCGGAAAGTCCCTAAATCCCCTATGGAGGCGGGGGACGGGGGACAGGGCGGAGCACGGGCCTCGACCCCCTCGGAGAGGCCCGGGAAGGGGACTGGTGGGGGGGGGGAGCACAGGGCGGAGCACGGGCCCCGTCTCCCTCGGAGAGGCCCGAGAAGGGGCCCGGGGGTCGGGACCGAGCACGGCCCCCCGATCTCCTCGGGGAGGCCCGGGAAGGGGACCGGGGATCGCGGCGGAGCACAGCCCCGATCTCCTCGGGGAGGCCCGGGAAGGGGCCCGGGGGTCGGGACCGAGCACGGCCCCCCGATCTCCTCGGGGAGGCCCGGGGAAGGGGGCCGGGGGTCGCGGCGGAGCACAGCCCCGATCTCCTCGGGGAGGCCCGGGAAGGGGACCGGGGATCGCGGCGGAGCACGGCCCCGCTCCCCTCACCCCACCCCACCCCGCCCCGCGCGCGGCCCGCACCTGTCCTCCGAGTCCATGCGGCTCAGCGGCTCCCCGTCCGACGACATCTCCAGGCTGCCCCGGCGGCCCCCGGAGGTCGCGCTGCTGCCGCCGCCCCCGGTGCCGTAGCCGTCGTCGCCGCCGCTCGAGACGACGCTGCTGCTGCTGCTGCCGCCGCCGCCTCCTCCGCCGCCCGGGCCCCCGCCGCCGCCGCCGCCGCCGCCGCCTCCTCCGCCGCCCGGGCCCCCGCCGCCGCCTCCGCCGCCGCCGCCGCCGCCGCCCGGGCCCCCGCCGCCGCCGCCCGGGCCCTGCGCCGCGCCCGGGCCGAGCTCGCGGCCGCCGTCGCCGCTGCTGCTGGCGGCGCCCGGGCTGAGCGAGCGCGTCTCGTCGCCGCCGCCGCTGCCCTCCAGGCTCTCGGCGCTGCTCTCCTCGCCGCCGCCGCCGCTGCTGCTGCTGCTCGCGTCCTCCTCCTCCTCCTCCTCGTCCTCCTCGTCGTCCTCCTCGTCCTCGTCCTCCTCCTCGTCCTCCCCGACGCGGCTGCCGCTCCCCGGGCTCGGCTCCGACATGGTCCCCGCCGCGCCGCCGCCGCCGCCGCTACCGCCGCCGCCGCCGCCGCCACCGGGCCGCAGCAACGCCGCCGCCGCCGCCCGGGCCGCCGCCGCCGCGTCCGCGTCCTCGTCGTCGTCGTCGTCGTCGGGGGGCGCGGCCCGACCCCGCGCCGCCGGCCCCGGGCTGCCGGGGGGCAGCGGGCTGAGGCGGGAGAGTTCCTCCAGGTCGGCCATGTCGGCGAGCGCGGCGGCCATGGCGGCGCTGCTCCCCGCCGCCGCCGCCTCCCCGCCGCTCCCCGCGCGCGCGCCGCCTCCCCGCGCCGCGCCGCCTCCCCGCGCCCCGGCCCGGCCCGCCCCGCCCAGCCGCCCCGCTCGCGCTCGCTCCCGGCCGGCCCGCCCCCCCCTCCTCCCAGGCGCCCCAAAGTCCGCCGCCCGCCGCCTCCGAGCAGGAGGAGGGCGCGCCGGCCGCGTCAGCCCGCACACGCGCTACGGAGCCCGCGCGGGGACACGCGCCGCGCGCCTGCGCCGAGCCGCCGCGCCCGGCCCCGCCTCCAACCCCGCCGCTGTCTCCCACGGCCCTGCGCCGAGGCCACGCCCCCGTGGTCACGCCCCCTCCACCGCTCACGTCCTCCGCCGGACGCGAAAGCCACGCCCCCACGGCCGGCCCCCACGGAGGCCACGCCCCCTCCAGCCACCACTCGGGCTCGCTCTCTCAGCCCATTGCGGAGACCACGCCCTCCGTAACCACGCCCCCTCCGTCCTTCCTTGGCCTGCAGACCACGCCCACCGCCGGCTTTCACCGCCACGCTTAGGCCACGCCCCTGACCACACCCCCAACTCCTTTTCTCATGTTACCTGCATGGAGGCCACGCCCCCTGCGCCCCCCCCCCAGCCCTGAGCGTGTCTTGGGGGGGAACCTCCCCACATCTTCCATAGACACTGCCCAGACCCCACGGGGCTGAGGCTGGGCTGAGGGTCGGAGCGGGTCATGGTGCTTCATTGCAGCTACTGAGGAGGCTGAGATCTAAGTAAGAATCGCGGTTCTAAGCCAGCCGGGGCAGGCAAGTCCGTGAGACTCTCATCTCCAATGAACCAGCAAAAACTGGAAGTGGAGCTGTGGCCCGAGGGGTAGAGCGCCAGGCTTGGGAGAGAAAGCTAAGCGAGAGCTTCGATCCCCGAGTTCACACCTTCATCCTCCTCCCCACCCACCCATACCAGTGCAAACCAAGCTCTAAGCTAAAACCAAACTCAAATGGAAAATAGGAGTTCCTAGCTCCTGAAGGTACTTGGTCCTTGGACCTCTTCCCAAATTCTTTGCCAATTAAGAAAAAAATCATATGCATATATATCTATATGGATCTAACAGACAGATAACATAATAATGAGCTAATCTATCTGAGACCGCTAATATGCTTCCCTTAGGCTTGTAGAAAGCAAGTAGCAGAATTCCCACCACCACCCTTGAAGGAGAAAAGATTATTTTCCCCAAAGTCACCTCTCCAAGATCCCTTTCTGCCTAGCCCAAGGGGGTTTTAAGCAGGGAGAGGCCCAGATGGGAAAAGCTGTGCCTTTTGTGTTGTAAATGAAAGGCCCAACAACTGGGTGGAGACCCTCTAGAAGGACTTAAACCCTGAAGCTCAATTTCTGGGAAGCAGGCTAGTTGGGGAAAAGGAGTGGAGAGATCTGATTCACCCCATTTGGGACACAGAGTGCTTGCTTAGCAAGCCAGAGATCTGAATCTCCAATACCACCCTTATTAGAAGAAACGAATTAAATACATCATAATAATTTTAAAAGAACAGTGGGACTCTCTTGGTTACCTTCTGTCATCCTAGCTACTTGAGGTTGAGATCTGAAGATCTAGATTCCTAACCAGCACATACATACATACATACATAATTTTTTTTTCTTTTGTTGGTCACTTGTGGGGCTTCCACTCAGGGCCTGGATGCCGGTTTTCTGGTGGTTCATTGGGGATAAGAGTCTCCCAGGCATTCCTGCCCAGGCTGGCTTTGAACTGTGATCCTCTTACAGCTCAGCCTCCTGTGTAACTCGGATTACAAAATGTGCTTGACTTCATGACACTATTTCTAATCACCCGGAAAACAGCCAGAAGCACAAGGGCAGCTCAAGTGACAGAACTTCCTGAGTTCAAACCCCAGGACTCCATCTCCCCCCCAACACACACACAGAACAGTATTCTGACTCATCAACTACCGGTTCACCGGAGATGAGAGTCTCATGGACTTACCTGCCCTTGCTGGTTTTGAACCATCTTGGCCTCCTGAGGAGCTGGGACTACAGAGATAAATCTGCTTTTTCCTTGACTCCTCAGAGCTGAAGGATGCAGACAGGTTCACAGGCCTAGCCTGGCAACAGACTGCAGTGACAGTCATCCCAAGCTGCTCTGGTGACTACCCAAGTGATGACTAATCTTTCTTCTCAGGCGCCTCCAACCTCTGTCCTCAGATAAGTAGGCGTCTTCCATTCTCCCTGGCTGCTTCCACAGCCTGTCTGGACTTGTTGGGCCCCAGGGATGTGGTCAGGTTGGAATTCAGCTAAGATTCCTTCCATAGGACAAAGGAGGTACTTCTAAAAATTCACCCAAATTGCCAGCCATGGGACAATTGCCATCCTGGATTTTAGGTTACTTTATTTAGTTCCTGTATCTTGTTTTTGTCTTTTCAGTTTTTTTTTTTTTTGGCCAGTCCTGGGCCTTGGACTCAGGGCCTGAGCACTGTCCCTGGCTTCTTTTTGCTCAAGGCTAGCACTCTGCCACTTGAGCCACAGCGCCACTTCTGGCCGTTTTCTGTATATGTGGTGCTGGGGAATTGAACCCAGGGCCTCATGTATAGGAGGCAAGCACTCTTGCCACTGGGCCATATCCCCAGCCCCTGGTTTCTGTATCTTGAACCAAGGTAGGCAGTGGGATTTTTCTGGTTGGTGTTTTGGTTTTGTGTCAATACTGAGACCTTGAGCTCTGGGCCTGGCGCTCTAACACTTGAGCCATAGTTCCACACAGCTTTTTGCTGGTTCATAGGAGGTAAGAGGCTCACAGATTTTCCTACTTGGACTGGCTTGATCCTCAGAGCTCAGCTTCCCCAAGTAGCTAGGGATTGCAAGAGTGAACTACCTCTATTAACCCATCCCCATCATCATCACCACCAAGAAAGAACCTTCCGGAATACATTTCAATAAAGAGCCTTAAGAGGCCCCCTGGGGAGCCGCGGGAAGTCATTTCCAGACTCTCAGCTGACACCCTGGAGTGTTATTTCCCAGGAGGGTCCTAATGATAACCACTCGCAAGGCCCTGGGGAGACAGGCAGTGGATTTCTGTGGAAGTCCATCACGCGGTGGATTAAGAAGTATCTGAGGGCTGGGAATGTGGCCTAGTGGTAGAGTGCTTGTCTCACATACATGAGGCCCTGGGTTCAATTCCTCAGCACCCCATACATAGAAAAAGCCAGAAGTGGCGCTGTGGCTCAAGTGGCAGAGTGCTAGTAGCCTTGAGCAAAAAGAAGCCAGGGACAGTGCTCAGGCCCTGAGTTCAAGCCCCAGGACCAGAGAGGAGGAAGAGAGAGAGGGGAGGGAGGAAAAAGGAAGAGAAGAGGAGGAATAATAATTATTATTATTATTCTAGGGAGTTAAATGGTTTCCATGGGCTTTCTTAGCTGTGCCCTTTCTTGATCTGTCAGAGTAATGGGATTTGTTTCCTCAGGGTTGGAACCCCAGGTTGGGGGAGAGGTGTAAACTTAGGGACCTCCTTATCTGTTTTTCCCCTGGAGGACTGCCCTGGGGAGTTTAACAAAGTAAGCGTCTCCAAAACAAATTCTTCACTTTAGCATTTGTGAAGCAAGATAAGCCTTCCTTAAATGCCTTCATTTACATAACTCTTTAGCATATGGTTGCCACTTCCCGGGAAGCTGACTTCCTGAAGTCCCTTAGCCCTAAACTCTTAGAGACCCCGGTACTGAAAGAGAGAGTCCTCCATCCCTTCCCAGTCTTCTTCAGAAAATGGTGTTCGCATTTACTTTAGAAATAAACAGCTAGCTACCAGTGGCTCACGCCTGTCATCCCAGCTACTCAGGAGGCTGAGATCGGAAGATGGAGGTTCGAAGCCAGCCTGGGCAGGAAAGTCTGTGAGACTCTGATCTCCGATGAACTGTAGTAGTGAGCACAGCTGACTCCATCTTGACTAGGGAAACATGGTAGGAAATGTTGGGGGGGGAATAGTGTGGGGGTCAACCTGACCCCCAAATTCTGCTTCTGTAAATGGCCTGCTTAACTTGTTTATTGCTTGCTCTGCCCCCAGCGTCAACCCCCTACATCTGTGTTACGCTTTTACCTTGACGAACCCCAATTTGAGGACAGTTTGGGGTCACTGTGGCAGTCCTGCACTGTCCCTGGCCGGTCAGTTTGCTTTTTTGCTTCCCCAATAAATCCATCTTTTTGCTTGAGACTGTCTCTTGCTTGGTGGACTCTTGGGGGGACGGGGAATCCCCTCCCTCGAACCCCTTAACAGAACCACCAGAAAACCGGGAGTGAAGCTGTGGCTCAAGTGGTAGAGCGCCAGCCTTCAGTGAAAGAGCTCAGGGACAGCGCCCAGACCCTGAGTTTTCAAGCCCCACAACTGAAAAAAAAAAGAAGAGAAAAGGAAGGAAGAAGGAGAAAGGGAGGAAGGGAGGGAGGGAGGAAGGAAGGAAGAAAGAAAGAAAGAACAAAAAAGGAAGAAAAGAAGGATCTCCAAGATTTCCTGCCCAGGCTGGCTTTGAACCTTGATCCTCAGATCTCAGCCTCCTGAGTATCTGGGATGACAGGCGTGAGCCACTGGCTCATGGCTAATTATTATTATTTTATTAAATTTTTAATGCAGATACTGGAGCTTGAATTCAGAACCTGGATGCTGGCCTTTAGTCATATATATATCCTTTTTTTTTTGCCAGTCATTTTGCTCATGGCTAGCACTCTACCACTTGAACCACAGGGCCAATTCTGGCTTTTTCCATATATGTGGTGCTGAGGAATCGAACCCAGGGCTTCATGTATAAGAGGCAAGCACTCTACCACTAGGCCATATTAAAAGGATCTGTCCCGGCCATCCCAGAGGACCATGCGGAGATAATCACAGGCAGGAGAAGAAGGTTCATAAGGAGGTTTATTAGTGGGGCCATAGTTCCCACGGGAGAGGGAGCTACATGGCGTCTGCACCTTATCCAGGTGGCAGCTTCTCTCTCTGGGGGTAAAGGGGAAGTAGGTAGGTAGTGAGTAGGGGTGGCTCATTAGGTATGGGTGGATCTGGGAACTAGTGGGAGGAGCTGAGGACCTGAGGCTAGGGAAATGCTAACATATATTCCCAGCCTCTAGCTATTTTTTTTTTTGCCAGTCCTGTGGCTTGGACTCAGGGCCTGAGCACTGTCCCTGGCTTCTTTTTGCTCAAGGCTAGCACTCTGCCACTTGAGCCACAGCGCCAATTCCGGCTTTTTCCATATATGTGGTGCTGAGGAATCGAACCCAGGGCTTCATGTATACAAGGCGAGCGCTCTACCACTAGGCCATATTCCCAGCCCCTGTTTTTTTTGTAAGGTTAGTTTGCTACCATTTGAGCCATGCCTCCATTTTCAGGTATTTATTAATTTATTGCCAGGTCATTGGCATAGGGAATCATCTTGGATTTATCTGCCCAGGGTTGGCTTTGAACCACAGTCCTCAGAAAGTAGCTGGTATTATAAACTCGAGTCACAACCTCCAGCTGCACTTATTTTATTTTTGCCAGTCCTGGGGCTTGAACTTGGGGCCTGGGTGCTGTCCCTGAGCTTCTTTTGCTCAAGGCGAACACTCTACCACTTGAGAGCCACAGCACCACTTTTGGCCTTTTCTATGTATGTGGTGCTGAGGAATCGAACCCAGGGCTTCACGCTTGCTAGGCAAGCACTCTACCACTGAGCCCCCTTTCCAGCCCTGGATTTATTGATTTTTGTGACTTCATAAAGTTCATCACAGTGTAATAAAGAGCTGCCCCGTGAGCTTGCTGTGATTGATTTGGCCAAATGGTGTGTAAAGCAAGTCCATCTGAATAATACGATCCCCAAATGTGCTTTCCATCCCCGTATGCTTGCGGGTTAAGAACATGTGGGAAGGGGAGAGGAAGTTGGGGAGGGGGGTGCTCTTTCCTCCTCCAGGCTGGAGAACTTGGCAGTGCCTGTGGAAAATGAGCCCCCCGCTCTTCCCCCCCGCCCCGGCTGAACAGCCCATTCGAACCGATTTCATACTTTGCCTTCCTCGGCCTTTGGAATGTGGAAGCTAAAACCCAGATTTCTACATTTAACCCTTGGAGAGAAACAAGATCATCTCTTTCTTCCTTTCCAAGAATATGGAAGATAATGCAGTGTGTGTGTGTGTGTGTGTGTGTGTGTGTGTGTACTGAGGCCTGAGCCCAAAAGGCTGAGTCCCGTCCCATAGGTTTATTATTTTTGCCAGTCCTGGGGCTTGAACTCAGGGCCTGAGCACTGTCCCTGAGCTTCTTTTTGCTCAAGGCTGGCACTCTACCCCTTGAGCCACAGCGCCACTTCTGGCTTTTTCTGTGTAAGTGGTGCTGAGGAACCGAACCCAGGACTTCATGCATGCTAGGTGAGCACTCTACCCCTGAGCAACCTTCCCAGCCCTGTCCCTTAGCTTTATTGCTTAGGACTAATGCTGCACTGTTTGAGCCACAGCTCCACTTGTGATTTGCTGCTTCCTTGGAGATGGGAGGCTCATGGACTTGGCTGTCCAGGTTGGCTTTGAACCTTGATCATCAGATCTCAGCCACTGGAAGTGCTGGGCTTACATAAAGGCATGAGCCACCAGTGTCTGTACTTTGCTTTTAGGATGGGTTCTGGTTCTCATGACTACCTTTTGCCCACCCTGGCCTTGAACTTGAGGTCCTCTAGGAAGGCAGGTTATTCATCTTGACTGGCGTAAAGAAATGACGGGCTGGTGGCTCACGCCTGTCATCCCAGCTACTCAGGAGGCTGAGATCTGAGGATCAGGGTTTGAAGCCAGCCATGGCAGGAAAACCCCTGAGATTCTTTATCGCCAGCCAATGAAGCACCAGAAAAGCTGATAGTGGGGGAAGCACTAGACTTGAGCACAAAAGTTGGGACAGAGTCTCTGTGAGACTCTTTTTTTTTTTTTTGGCCAGTCCTGGGCCTTGGACTCAGGGCCTGAGCACTGTCCCTGGCTTCTTCCCGCTCAAGGCTAGCACTCTGCCACTTGAGCCACAGTGCCGCTTCTGGCCGTTTTCTGTATATGTGGTGCTGGGGAATCGAACACTAGGGCCTCTTGTATCCGAGGCAGGCACTCTTGCCACTAGGCTATATTCCCAGCCCCTCTGTGAGACTCTTATTATTCAATGAACCACTCAAAAACCTAAGGTGCAGCTGTGCCTCAAAGTGGCAGAGCAAAAGAGCTCAGAGACAGCACCCAGGCCCTGAGTTCAAGTCCCACAACCAACTAAAAAAAAAAAAAAAAGGATCACAGATTTTCCTGCCTGGATTGGCTTCGAAGTTCCATCCTTTCCTTTCAGCCTCCTGAGTAGCTAGAATTATGGCTGAACTACTCTTTCACGTCTTTCCCCTCGCCAATTACTTAAGGATACTTTACCTTGATCAACTGTGAGCTGTTGGAACAGGCTGATTCAATTAGGGGTCCACAGGAAAAAAAAAATATGCCATGTAACTATTGTCATAAAATTCTTCAACCTTTATGCTCAAGCCCACATGATATTTCTGAGGGAAACTGGGAACACAGAGCGGTGTTTTCTTTCTCCTGTGTTAGTACCTTTAATTGTCTTCCTCTCCTGATGGCTTTGCAAAGAAAACCAATCCATGAAGAGGTTGTATCACAGAATTAGGTTGGCAAGGGAAAGCTGTGATCCAAGAGGAAATATATATATATATATATATATATATATACACACACACACACACACAATGTGTATAACATATAGAACATATAGTATATACTATATAACTGTATGTATAACTGCATTTATATATATATTTCACATACATACATATATCCTGGCCATTGTCCCTGAACTTTTTCTGCACAAGGCTAGTGCTCTACCACTTGGATCACAGCCTTTTTGGTAATTCATTGGCGATAAAGAGTTTCACAGACTTTCCTGCCCTGGCTGGCTTCAAACCAATCCTCAGATCTGTTTCCTGAGTAGCTGGGATTGCAGGCGTGAGCTACCTGAGTCTGATAAAGGGGCACACTCGTGTGAGAGTTTGAGGGGCTTCCTTGGAGGAATAGGGCATCTGAGATGCGCTCAACTCTCTCTTCTTTCCATGTTCACCCATTTTTGTGTTTCTATGATTCGGAGCAAGTGCATTTGCACGTCATTTATGGGTTCCTTTTGGGGGAGGGGGTGGGCAGAATTCTTTTACTTCTATGCACTGAATTTGCCTAAATCCCCTTTGGCATGGGGTGTGTGTGTGTGTGTGTGTGTGTGTGTGTGTGTGTGTGTAACTGACAAGTTAGCAGGAGTCCCTCTGTGCAGGACTCTGCAAGAATTGACTTCCTGTTCTTCTAGAACAATACGCAATGCAGGGAGAAGGTAATGGATACTGAAGGGCGTGAATGCGTTTGGGATTCCCGTTCCCACGAGTCCCCACCTAGTTTCTCGGAACCTGTCCTAAACCCCTGGGGACTGAAGGTCTTGGGGACTCCGGATCAAAACTGGGAAATGGACAGGAAGAGACAGAGGCCCCTGAAGGCGCCCATCAGGGAGGGAGAGCTGGGGGGGATTTTATGGTGCTGCTCCCTCTCTTGTTGGTTGTAATGGGATTAGGGCCCGCGGCTCTGGGAAAGGAGCTCTTGTGGGCACATGGCCTGGCTGACAGACACCTCCTTTATGCACGGTGTCTAAGACCTTCGGAGTCCTTTCTTCTGTTTCATTGGGGCTGGGACATGGAATCCTGGGGCCTCCTGCCTGCCAGGCAAATACTCTTTTAAGACTGAGCCCCCAAATTTCTTTATTTCATTCTTTTGTTGGTTGTGGGGCTTGAACTCGGGGCCTGGGCACTGTCCCTGAGCCTTTGTGTTCAAGGCTGGTGCTCTACCACTTGAGCCACAGCGCCACTTCTGGTTTTTGAGTGGTTCATTGGAGATAAGAGTCTCATGGGGACTTTTCTGCCCTGGCTGGCTTTGAACTGTGACCCTCAGATCTCAGCTTCCTGAGTAGCTAGGATGACAGGCGTGAGCACCGATGCCTGGCAATTTCATTTATCTTTTTGGTGCTGGTCCTGGGGCTTGAACTCAGGGCCTGGGGTGCTGTCCCTGAGCTTCTTTTGCTCCAGTCTTGCGCTCTACCACTTGAGCCACAGCTCCACTTTTGGCTTTTTGGTGCTTCACTGGAGATCAGTCTTTCCTGCCGTGGCTGGCTTGAAACCATGATCCTCAGATGTCAGCCTCCTGAGTAGCTGGGATGGCAGACGTGAGCTGCTGGTGGCTAGCTGCATTTTCCACTTTGAGTGCTCAGAAACAAACCAACAAACAGAAAAGCCACTCAACACCAGTGATTTAAGAACATCGACATTTATTTAACATGATAAAAAAGAAATGAGATATGAACATTTGCATTGAAACGATCGTTAAGTAGCCTTTAATACATTACAGGTGTTCATTGTATGTACACAATGAACATAATTACATTTGTACACAAACTAAGTACAGGACTGGGGGGAAACCTGCTTATTGCTGTTCAAGTCTGCTCCGCCCGCGAGGGAGGGCCGGTGTGGCAGGAATCTACCTGGCGTTTCTCCTGGGGGACGGGAGGCGGCGAGGGGCCTGCGGAAGCGGACAGAGCGGGGGCACTCACTGTGGGCGTGGCGATCTGACGGAGGAGGAAGGACGGATGGAGGGTGGCAGAAAACAGGGCGCACACCTCACGGGCAAGAAGAATCAAGTGGCACGGGGTTAGATCGGTGGAGGGACCGATCTCCAGCTGTTACAAATCAAGGGTTGAAACAAAGCAGTCCTGGAGCGGAGCACGGAGAAGAGAAGGGAAGAAAATCAAAGGTCCTTGGAAATAATAACTAACCCTATGCAAGGAGGAAGGGGGGCAGGACGGGGCTTGGGGTGTGTGTGGGGGGGCGCTGTGGGGTGGACTGCACACGATGGACCCTCCCTCGGGGTGCAAGCTGGGGGACGACAGAGGGGCCGGTGGGCGCCTTAAAGCTGTTCGGAAGGATCGTGTTCCGGGGTGATCGGGGGACGCTCGGAGTTGCGGAGTGGAGGCGTTCTGTACACGTCTTGTCACGGCGGCTGGGATGGGGTGGCTGAAAAACAAGGAGGAAGGCGTGTTGACCCCTGTGGCTGGAGGGGTCCCCAGGGGCGGTTCAAGGGGCTCAGCACAACATAACATGGGGGCTCTCTGCACCCCTGGGCCAGCCTCCAGGGCCTGCCGGAACAAGGGAGGTTCAAGAGTCACTACACGGACATTGGGGTGCAAGGACATGGAGCAAGACGCACAGTTCTCATAAACTGCCTTTTTTATTTGTCAGTTGTGGGGCTCGAACTCAGGGCCTGGGCGCTGTCCCTGCGCTCTTTCCCTCAAGGCTGGTGCTCTAGTGCTTTGAGCCACGGCTCCACTTCTGCTTTTCTGGTGGTTCACTGGGTATTAGAGCCGCAGGGACTTTCCTGCCCAGGCTGGCTTTGAACCCTGATCCTCAGATCTCAGCCTCCTGAGTGGATGACATGAAGTTACAGGATGTGCCGTCCGTGCTTCGAAGCCCTGGCTCCCGGCTCTCCGCCCCCCTGGAGCATCCACGGTGAGTGGGAGGGTGAAGGAGGTGGGGGCAGGCCTTACCTGGGGCCTACACGCACATGAAGTGTGACCCTTCGGGGAGCTGTGTGGGCAGGGGCGGCTCTGGCGAGGCCGAGGGCTCAGGAGATGGAGACACACTTGTCACTGGAAAAGAGAAAAGGTGGGGTTCAGTCAGTCCTTGCTGGGGACCCCCCCACCCCCGTAAGGACATGGGGGTGAGGGGCCTTCTAAGTTCACATGGCATTGACCCGCCACAAACCGCTCCCGACACCTGCTTTCGTTTCCTGCTTGCTTGTTTCTGCTGGTGCTGGCAGTGTGATTTGGACTGAGGGCCTCCCACTCTCAATTGGTTCTTTATCTTTATTTGCCAGTCCTGGGGCTTGAACTCAGGGCCTGGATGCTGCCCCTGAGCTTCTTTGGCTCAACGCTCTACTACTACTTGAGCCACAGTGCCACTTCCAGCTATGTAAAGATAGTTTATTGGAGATGAGAGTCTCACGGACTTTCCTGCCCTGGCTGGCTTTGAACCACGATCCTCAGATCTCAGCCTCCTGAGTAGCTGGGATGACAGGCGGGAGCTACGGGCGCTGGGCTCACCAGTTCTGCAGCTGAGCCTCGTGGGAAGGGAGGGTTATTGGAGGGATTACTCGCTATGAACCCCAAGAAGCAAAGTAGACAATGTAAACCGTATACAACTGCACATCATGAAGACAGGGAGGATCAAAAGCGTGATAGGCTGGAATGCAGCTCCGTGGCGAAGCACTTGCCTAGCAAGTACACCGTGCTGGGGGCCATTCCCAGTACCCAAACAGAAGACCAAAAACAACAACAAAAACCCAATATGCTGGGAAGGTGGTTTCGTGGTGGAGTGCTGGCCTAGCATGCATGAAGCCCTGGGTTTGATTCCTCAGCACCCCAAAAACAAAACCCAAATAAATTAAGAGGGCAGCACAGAATGCCTACTGCTTATTTTTGTGCTGGTACCAAGGTTTGAATGTGCACTCTAGCCCCGAGACCTACCTACGAGCGCCTGACTCTCGCGAGAGGCCTCAGGAGTGGGCTCACGAGAAGCGGCCGGCTCAATTTGGTCAGCAACACTGCCATCTTCTTCAGGGCTGTCTAGTGCTTCGTGGTTTGTGATCTTCCTCTCACCTCCAGGGCTACGGGAAACGGACTGATGTTAAGCGTGTTGGGCAAAGGAATCAATTTTTCTCAAGATCGGGTCCTCAGTACAGTGCAGACAGCCCCAAACCCCCACCGGGCCCCTCAGCTGCCCCAGTGCTAGGGTGACTGCTGTGGAACCCATTATTATTATTATTATTATTCCTTTATTTTTCCAGTCCTGAGGCTTGAACTCAGGGCCTAGGCGCTGTACCTGAGCTTCTTTCACACAAGGCTGGCGCTCGACCACTTGATCCACAGCGCCACTTCCAGTTTTCTTTTGGTTCATTGGTATTAAGAGTCTCATGAACTTTCCTGCCTGGGTTGGCTTTGAACCCCAATCCTCAGATCTCAGTCTCCTGAGTAGCTGGGATGACCGGTGAGAGCCAGTATCTAGCTTACTTCTTTTCTTTTCTTTTCTTTTTTTGCCAGTCCTGGGCCTTGGACTCAGGGCCTGAGCACTGTCCCTGGCTTCTTCCCGCTCAAGGCTAGCACTCTGCCACTTGAGCCACAGCGCCCCTTCTGGCTGTTTTCTATATGTGGTGCTGGGGAATCGAACCCAGGGCGTCATGTAGATGTAAGCGCTCTTGCCGCTAGGCCATATCCCCAGCCCTCTAGCTTACTTCTTTTTCTTACTTCATACAAATTAAAAAAACAAAACAAAACTAACAGAGCTGGGCACCGGTGGCTCACGCCTGTCATCCCAGCTACTCAGGAGGCTGAGATCTCAGGATCGTGGTTCAAAGCCTGTCCAAGCAGCAAAGTCTGTGAGACTCTTATCTCTAATGAATACTCAGAAAAAGCCAACAGTGGGGGCTGTGGTTCAAGTGGTAGAGCACTAGCCTTGATCACAAAGAAGCTCAGGGACAGTGCCCAGGCCCTGAAAAAAAGTTCTTATAAAGGTGATGTACAGAGGGGTTACAGTTACATAAGCTCTTGCTCTTAATTACCTGCATGTGACTCCAGCAGGTGTGGGCTCCTCGCTCCTCTCCTTATCCCCCGATTCTTCAGAGTTTATCTCCTTTGGCTCAGGGGTGAAAAGCATGCCATAGACGGCATGCTCCGTTCTCTTCGACTGCAAGAGAAGAAGAACATGGTTTCTACTGTGTTCTTACCACCTTAACACGTCAATCTACAACGATCTCAAAACATATCCAAAGGCCAGGTCCTGGTGGCTCACACCTATGATCTGAGGATCACAGTTCAAAGCCATTCTGGGCAGGAAAGTCCATGAGACTCTTATCTCCAATGAACCACCAGAAAACCGGAAGTGGAGCTGTGGATCAAAGTGGCAGAGCACCAGCCTTGAGCAAAAGAGCTCAGGGACAGCGCCTAGGCCCTGAGTTCAAGCCCCACGACCAATAAAAACAAAAACAAAACAAAAAAAACCCTTATCAAATGACTCTGGAACATATACCAAATATTTACTGGCTAAAAAAAAAATCTGGGGGGCTGGGAATATGGCCTAGTGGTAGAGTGCTCGCCTCGTATACATGAAGCCCTAGGTTCGATTCCTCAGCACCACCTATATAGAAAATGGCCAGAAGTGGTGCTGTGGCTCAAATGGTAGAGTGGTAGCCTTGAGCAAAAAGAAGCCAGGGACAGTGCTCAGGCCCTGAGTTCAAGCCCCAGGACTGGCAAAAAAAAAAAAAATCTGGGTTGGAATATATTAAAACGATTAACATTACTTCCTATTTACATATCATCAAGACCTAGCTATAATTGAATTGGCAATGCTTTATTCCAGGTTTGATTATGCTGTGTGTGTGTGTGTGTGTGTGTGTGTGTGTGTGTGTGTGTGCTGGTCCTGGGTCTTGAACTTGAACTCAGGGTCTGGGTGCTGCCCCTGAGCTCTTCCACTCTACCACTTGAGCCACAGCTCACTTCCAGTTTTCTGGTGGTTCAATGGACACAACAGTCTCACGGACTTTCCTGCCCAGGCTGGCTTTGAACCAGGATCCTCAGATCTCAGCCTTCTGGGTAGCTGGTACGACAGGCGTGAGCCATGGTGCTTGCAAGGCCACGTGTGTCCTTTGTGGCTGAGCAGGTCACCCGTGGCCTCTGACGGAAGGAATCGCGCCCTGGCTTTCTCTGGCGGGATCTCGTCTGTCCTCAGGTCTCACTCTACCTCCTTGCTGAAGTCTGGGCTTTGGGGCTCGGCTGCACCGACTGGAACGATGTCTTCTACAGGAGATCCACGCTTTGGCTTTCCATCGTTTTCCATACTGACAGCATCCGGTTCCTTCAGGCCCTCATCTCTCCTTCGAGTCTGGGAGACACAGAGCATTTCCAGCGTGATTTCTCCTGTGGCTGGGCTAGAGGCGAGTGTCACAGTGCCCGGCCAAGCAGCTGGAGAGGCAGGCCCACCGGGCAGAGAAGGGCACTGGGTACACCCCCACGCCATGACGGATGGAGTCCACCCATAGTGGACCACGGTGTGCTAAGAGATGGCCCAGAGCAAGCTACAGACAAACAAGGCCCTGCCTAGGGAAGGGGCCAGGAACGAACAGGGAGGCACGGCACGGAGACTCTTGCAAGGAGAAACTGAGAGCCACAGACAGTGCCATTCTGGTCCCACTTGAGTCAGGACACACTCACACACATTTCATGGGGAGGGAACTGGAGGCTATTTTGGTCCTTGGCATAATGTACCAGTACTGGGGCTTGAACTCAGAGCCTGGGTGCTACTGCTTGGCTTCTTCGCACTCCAGGCTAGCACTTTCACACTGAGCAACAGCTCTGGCTTTTTTTTTCCCCCTCCCCATATTTTTGGGTCTGTTGTAGGGTGAAACTCAGGGACCAGGTGCTGTCCCTGAGCCTCTTTGGCTCAGGGCTAACACTCTACCCCTTGAGCCACAGCTCCACGTCTGGCTTTTCCTGTTTTACGTGCAACTCTTCAAGTCATGTGGGATTTCAAACAGAAAAAGCCAAGGTGTGCAAGTACCTGGACCACCCTGAAGGGATTTTCCCTTAGACTGGAAGGGCTCTGTACAGGGGACGAGTCGGAAGCACCGAGAACATTCCATCCTTTCTTCCTTTCCCGCAGGCAGGCCTGCTGATGCCTCCGGATTCTCTCCATCTGTTCCTCCACTGTCATCCTGGGCCGAGAACTTTCTGCCAGGCAGAGTTGCTCTACTGCACTTCGCGGCCGTTCCTTGGAATGAAAAAGAAATGTGTGAATATACATGAGCACCGAGCACAGAGTCCTTGTGAAAAGTAGGGTGGAAAAATGCACTCCTTACTCGAACAAATAATGTTGAGTGAGACAAGCCTAGAACACAGAAAACAAAGGGGCATGATCTCCCTGATATATGACTGTTAACAAAGGGAGACGGAGAGACAGTAGAGACCAAGTCTGTGAATACTGTATATGTTCTTGATACATTGTATATTGCATATATGTCAACCTGACCTAGACAAGGGATAGAAAAACAGGTTGTAAGATATCATAAGAAATGTACACACTGCCCTACTATGTAACTGCACCCTCTTTGCACAACACCTTGTAAAAAAAATTTATGTCCAATTAATAAAAAAAAAAAAAAAAAAAAAAAAAAAAAAAAAAAAAGAAAAATGCACTCCTTTACTTTGCTTTCAAAACTCCCAAGTGGAGGTTTTGGCTGGGCACTGTTGCTCACGCCTAGAACCCCAGCTACTAGGGAGGCTGAGTTCTGAGATCACGGTTCAAAGCCAGCCTGGGCAGGAAAGCCAGTGAGCCCAAGAAAAAGTCAGAAGTGGAGCTGTGGCTCAAGGGGTAAAGCACTGGCCCCGAGCTTTTAAAAAGAAGCCCAGGGACACGGCCCAGGCCCCGAGTTCAAGCTCCAGGACCAGCTCCCCCTCCCAAAAAAGTGGAGGTTTTGAATACTAGCAAGGTTGATGGGAAGGCAAGTTGAGTCATTTCACCCCTAGCTGCAATGGGCGTGCAGGGTTGTCAATGGAGAGAGGAAGAGGGGAGGTGGAAGGAGGGGAAGAGGGGCACTTGAGAGTGGCTTTTCTTAGGTAAAACCAGAACAGAACAAAACCAACATGGCTGCCCTGGAATACATTTAGGCCAGGTCCTGAAACAGCAAAGTCCTTGAAAGTCAAGACTGACAAACAGGAAGGGGGGCGGGGTGGAGGGGGGGTAGACACGGCCATAAATGGAAGGGTTGGTCCACTCTAACTTTGACATAACCATCAGAAATGCTGCAGACATCTGCCCATCAGGAAACACGAAGATTTACTCTGTGAAACACACTCATTTCTGGAACCTCACATAGAACTCGTTAGGAAGGTTTTTCTCAACACGTTCCCGCTTCGTGTTCTGTAAACTGAAGAAGGTTGAGAAATACTAGTCCCCAAAATGAACAGAGGGCTGGGAAAGTGGTTTAGTGGAAGCCCTGGGTTTGATTCCTCAGTACCACAGACACAGAAAAAGCCGGAAGTGGAGCTGTGGCTCAAGGGGTGGAGCGCCAGCCTTGAGTGAAAAAGCTCAGGGACAGCGCCCAGGACATGAGTTCAAGCCCCAGGACTGGACAGACAATCTCGGGTTGGCGGATGCCTGTCCCAGACGCTAGACGCCTGGCTGTTCTGTGTGATGGGGGTGTGGGGTTCATCTGCCTGCTGGGGTGAGCGGCAGAGGGGAGAGTGAGTCTGGTAGTGGTGGAGGCCGCAGAGCCTGGGAGGAAGGCAGGGCGCAGGCGCCAGGGCCTGGGAGGCGGGGGAGTAGTCACTGG
Organism: Perognathus longimembris pacificus; assembly: GCF_023159225.1. Lineage (NCBI taxonomy): Eukaryota > Metazoa > Chordata > Mammalia > Rodentia > Heteromyidae > Perognathus > Perognathus longimembris. The sequence continues at coordinate 3,340,729 of NC_063187.1, forward strand.
GGCTTCACCGACGCGGTGAGGAAAGAACCGATGAGTCACAGCTCCAGGAATGACTTGCAGGCAGGGCTGGCCTGCTGCTACGTGCTCATGGCTGAGGTCAGCACCCCTGCACCTCAAACCACCCCCCTTTCTTCCTTTTATCTAAGTCTGCCTGTCTTTTCACGCCTGGCTGGTGCGCTACCCCTTGAGCCAGGCCCCCAGTCTTAGTTTTTGCTCTGGCCAAGCTCATTCACCCACTCCTATTCAGCTTCCGGCTCTGCCTCTGCAGTGCGTGTACAGCACCGCACACCTCAGTCTTCTGAGTGGCTGGGTGTACAGGCGTGAACCACCAGCGCCAGGCGCATCACGGGAACTCTTACAGGCCTCCAGGGCAGCCATCAAAGTGAAGGCCCCGACCCGGGGGGGGACTGACCCAGAGCCTAGAAGTGGCCCTAGGGTGCCACTGTCTAAATGTAATTGGACAGTGGCCATGTCTTTCTTAAGAGGATGCACAAAGAATTCTGTAAACTGCTGTAAATGGGCGGAGGGAGGTAAGAAACTGACAGGGTAGCCTGGGAAACTTCGAGAACCCCAAGTTTCTAGTCCAGTACCGTTCTGAGGTCGAGCATCTTCTTGGTTTTCCTCAAGGTCACGTACGAAGCAATGGTGGAAGACTCTGGCGTTGGTGACTTGGTTCTGGGGGAGACGACCCCCACGGGAAAGTGTGACCCTAAAAGGAAAACGGACTCCCATGATGCCCTGTTTATTTGTGACAGGCTTCATTTCTCAGGGTTTTTTGTGTGTGTGTGTGTGTGTGCGCGTGCCAACATTGGGGCTTGACCACTTGGGCCACGGCTCCACTTCTGGTTTTTGCTGGTTCATTGGAGAGTCTCATGGACTTTCCTGCCCCAGCTGGCTTTATACTGCGATCCTCAGATCTCAACCACTGAGTAGCTAGGATGACAGGTGTGAGCCAACGGTACCTGGCACAAATATATACTATATTTTAGTTTTCTCTTTTTTTATTTTGCCAGTCCTGGGGCTTGAACTCAGGGCCTGGGCACTGTCCCTGAGCTTCGTTTTGCTCAAGGCTGGCACTCTACCACTTGAGCCACAGAGCCACTTCTGGCCATTTTCTGTATATGTGGTGCTGGGGAATTGAACCCAGGGTTTCACGCATGCTAGGTGAGCACTCTACCACTAGGCCACCTTCCCAGCACCCGTATATACTGTTTTTGTGCAAGTCGTTAGAAATTATTTTTCTCATCTTTTTGTTTTTACAATTCAGATACCAAGCCACAGGACTGGCAAAAAAAAGAACTCATATATGCCTGGCATGGTGGTTCACGCCTGTAATTCTAGCATTCAGGAGGCTGAGGCAGGGGGCTCAAGAGTTCTAGGCTGGGGATGGGAATATGGCCCAGTGGCAAGAGTGCTCGCCTCCTACACATGAAGTTCTGGGTTCGATTCCCCAGCACCACATATACAGAAAACTGCCAGAAGTGGCGCTGTGGCTCAAGTGGCACAGTGCTAGCCTAGAGCAAAAAGAAGCTCAGGGACAGTGCTCAGGCCCTGAGTTCAAGGCCCAGGAATGGTTTGTTTTTTCTTCTTCCACACTGCTGTTTTATTATAACTTACCCAACAGAACAACAGAATGGGCTACGACTGACTCAAACACACGTGTCTCATCACCAGTGATTAAATATAAAGTTAAGCACTGAAGTCATTTGGGGGTTATGCATCAAACCCAAAACATGCTTGTAACTCGTCTTTATTTACTACCCACCAAAGAAACCAGAAGTAGAACTGTGGCTCAAGTGGTACAGCATTAAGCCTTGGGCAAAGGGACAGTGCTCAGGCCCTGAGTTCAAGGCCCAGGACTGGTTTAAAAAAAAAAAGTGGCTGGGAATATGGCCTAGCGGCAAGAGTGCTTGCCTCCCATACATGAAGCCCTGGGTCTGATTCCCCAGTACCACATATACAGAAAATGGCCAGAAGAGGTGCTGTGGCTCAAGTAGTAGAGTGCTAGCCTTGAGCATAAGGAAGCCAAGGACAGTGCTCAGGCCCCAAGTCCAAGCCCGGGACTGGCAATTAAAAAAAACAACACAAAAAACAACAACAACAAAAAGTTCCAGGTTAGTCTGGGTCACATGGCAAGATCCTATCTCAAAACAGGTGTGTGTGAGCCACCGACTACTACCCTCAGATCTCAGGAGGCGGACATCTGAGGATCTCTGTTCAAAGCCAGCCTGGGCAGAAAAGTTCCTGTTGAGACTCTGATCTCCAAGGAATCACTCAAAAACTGGAAGTGGCACTGTGGCTTAAATGCAAGACTGCTAGCCTTGAGCACAAAGAGGCTCAGGGGCAGTGCCCAGGCCCTGAGTTCAAACCCCACAATCGACAGGAAAAAAAAAAAAAAGACTGTCCACAAAGCAAAACCAAAGGAGCCAAGGCGGTGATGGGGGTGCAGGGCTGACCTTTGACAGCTGTGGGTTCTGCCTCTGACACAGGCTCGGATTTGTCTTCCCCATTAGACTCATCAACTTCCGCCACTGTGGTTAGCTCGGGCTCGCTCTTGTATAGTCTATAATCAGGACCCTGGGGAGGAAGAGCAGGCATGGTCAGAACAGAACCACAAGGTGGCAGGCACTTGCGCCACGCTCCTTTGGGCTGCGCTGGAATCTGGTGGCGGAACCCCGGCCTAGCTTGGACAGGTCTTGGAGTCTAATCGGCAGCACTTAAATCAAATTCCCTTGAAACACTCAAGTCACTGGAAATAACACAATGAATATGAACATGATAACTAAGCAGGAAAAAAAAAAGGAAAACATGTTAACTCAAAGACTTTGTTTTGCCGGGCGCTGGTTGCTCACACCTGTACTCCTAGCTACTCAGGAGGCTGAGATCTGAGGATTGTGGTTCAAAGCCAGTCTCCACAGGCAAGTCCTTGAGACTCTTATCTCTAATGAGCCACAGCAGGAAACCGGAAGTGGAACTGTGGTCCAGAGGGGGTAGGGAGAGTGCTAGTCTTGAGCAGAAAAGCTCAAAGACAGTGCCCAGGCCCTGAGTTCAAGCCTCTTCATGATTGACAAATATACACACAAAACCCACCCCACACCCACCCCTTCCTAAAACCTTTTAAAACTCTCACCTCAGCCTTCCTAGTGCTAGAATTACAGGCATATGCCAATACCCTTGGCTGCAAAAATGTTTTAGTGGTAAAACACTTTGTTTTAAAATTAAGAATATTCCTCTTAGGGACTAAGTCACTGTTGTTCTTTTCTGCTGGAAGCTGGGCTTCCTGAGCGACTGCTGAAGCCTTCAAGGTTACCCTAAGTATTTTTTTTTTTTGGGGGGGGGTAGTACTGAGATTTGAACTCATGGCCTCAGGCTTGCTCGTGGCTGGTGCTCTAATGCTTGAGCCAGGCCCCCAGTCTGGCTTTTTTTCTCCTGGTTCAGTAGAGATGGAATCTCCAGGTGGGCTTGAACCAGCTGTGATCTTCTACGGCCTGGGTAGCAATTACAGGAATGGACCACCGATGCTGATCACACACATTGTTCTCAGGGCCACGAAGGCCTGAACACCATCTCGTAATGCAGCAAGTTTTCACTACGAGGGAGGGTGAGCACTGAGAAGAGTCTCACGATTCTCAGATGTCAGCCTCCTGGGTAGCTGGGGTGACAGGTGTCAGCTACCTAGGCCTGGCTAGGATTCGAACATTGGGTAAGAGAATCGGTTCTGGTTTCCTTGTCATTGTCCTTTCTTATTTCACATCTACCTGCTTTAGCTTAGGCCTGGGACTCAATCTTTGGGGGACCTGCTCTCCTGGACAGGCCCCTCATTGCCCCCCCAGCTCCCTGCCTGGGCTGTTCCTGCTCTAATGCAGGGTTTGCCCCTCAGTTTACTACACTGGGCACTGACAACGTGAATCCATCAGCGTGTGCCAAGTCCCCACTCTCCAAAAGAATTATATTTTTTAAAAAGCGCAAAATTATGAAATTATTAAAATGAGGAAAACCATTAAAAATATGAGCATGCTATAAGAAGCAGACAGGAACAGCAAAAAAACACAAAAAAAGCCGAATGATGACATTATATGTCAATGAAAAGAGCTCTGGCGAACAAGTAGGGTTACCAAACAAACAAACAAAAAAAATGCTTGAGCATGAAACGAAGGAACTTTCCAGAAACAAAGAGGGTGGGGAGGCGGGGCGGGACCCGGTGGCTGCTGGGGCCACTTACACAGTGAGGTCCATTTCTTGGCTGTCCTTGAACTTGATGCATTCTCTTCTCCTCGGGCAGATGCACGGGGCCCCTGCTATAACAGAGCAAGGAGCTGCTATCATTGGACAGAGGGGGGGCTATGGGAAGATGCTCGGTAAAGTCATAAGACCGAGGAAGTGGAGGTCGAGGTGGGGCTACTTCCTCTTCCTAGAGATTGTAGAAGTCACCTTATTTAGACGGGCACAGTGAGGTCAGCATCGCGAAAGTCTTTGCAACGGTACAGTCAATTCACATTCATACGTGCAAAGGGACACTGCCAAGCCGTGAGTCTGAATGAAAAAACAGGAGCCCCCCGCTCCTCCCCCCCCCAAAAAAGCCACTCGGCTGTGTCAAATGACTATATTTCACGTTAAAAGGAGAAGATAGGGCTGGGGATATAGCCTAGTGGCAAGAGTGCCTGCCTCGGATACACGAGGCCCTAGGTTCGATTCCCCAGCACCACATATACAGCAAACGGCCAGAAGCGGCGCTGTGGCTCAAGTGGCAGAGTGCTAGCCTTGAGCGGGAAGAAGCCAGGGACAGTGCTCAGGCCCTGAGTCCAAGGCCCAGGACTGGCCAAAAAAAAAAAAAAAAAAAGGAGAAGATAAAAAAAATATTGCCCCGTGCTGGTGGTTCAAGGTTCAAAGCCAGCCCAGGCAGGAAAGTCCATGAGATTTCTCTCCAATGAACCACCAGAAAACCGGAAGTGGAGCTGTGGCTCAAGTGGTAGAGCACCAGCCTTGAGTGAAAAAGCTCAGGAAAAAGCCAGGTCCTGAGTTAAAAAAAGAAAACAAAACAAAACAAACTTACTCCTTTTTTTTTTTTTTTTGAAATTTCTAGGAAAAACAAAAAACAAAACAACACACCACAAAAACCATTTCTCTTTGGTTTCTGTGTGGGTTTGTGTTTCTCGATTGACAGTATCTCTTTACAACGATCATTTATCTACATCATGCATAACGGAAAACCAATACATCTATCAATCATCCTACAAGCTTAACCAATACTGAAAAGAAACCATTATAACTATGCAGATCACTCAGAAAAAGCATGACAGTTAGTTTTAACACACACGAAAAGCAATGAGTCTATTTTATTTTTTGGCATAAAGGGAAGAAAACTCGTGTTAGAAATTAGAAGCACCAATTTCCTAAACCAATAAAAATCTCAACACTATCATGACTTCATTATATTAAAAAATACATTTCCATTATAAGAATAGACTTAAATTACTGCTAATTTCATATGTTAAACATTTTAGGCAATCATTCTAGCTAGAAAAACAATCTGGACTCACCTCACTCTTGTACTTAACTGTGGAGAAGGGCTTTGACCCTGTTATACCTGCGAGAAAAAAAACGAAGACACCATAACTACTTAGACAAAACATTCCCCCACCGAACTCAGGGCCTGTGCCCTGTTTTTCGGCTCAATGCTAGTACTTTACCACTTGAGCCACAGCGCTGCTTCCATTTTTTTCTGTGTATGTGGTACTGAGGAATCAAACCCAGAGCTTCATGTATGCTAGGCAAGCACTCTACCATGAAGCCAGATTCCCAGGCCTGGTGGTCCATTTTCAAAAGCTAGGTATATAATCTCAGCAACACTGTGTTAGGAGGGGGAGGTCCACTAGCAGAAAGGGCAGACTACCAAAAAAGGAAAAAAATCCACCCAGAAAAGCCTTCCTCAAGAGAGCAAAAGGGCCTCACGGAACAAGCAAACCTACTTCTAAAATTCAACCAGTTCCCAAAGGAACTAAAATTACTCAACAGAAAATAAAAAGCTGGGCGCTGGTGGCTCCCGCCTGTCATCCCAGCTACTTAAAAGCTGAGATCTGAGGATTGCAGTTTGAAGCCAGCTCGGGGAAGGAGACTTTTTCTTTCTTTTTTTTTTTACCCTCATCCCTGGGCTTGAACTCAGGTAGTGGGTGATGTCTGTGAGCTTCTTTTTGCTCAAGGCCAGTGCTCTACCACTTGAGCCACAGCATCAATCATTTCTGGCTTTTTTTTTTGGGGGGGGGGGTTAGTTTATTAGAGATAAGTCTCATGGACTTTCCTACCAGGCTGGTTTTGAACCGCCACCCTCAGCTTTCAGCCTCCTGAGTAGCTGGGATGACAGGTGTGAGTCACTAGTGCCCAACTTTCCCAGAGATTCTGATCGCCAATGAACCATCAGAAAACTGCAAGTGCAGCTATGGCTCCAAGTGACAGAACGCTAGCCTTGAGTAGAAAAGCTCAGGGGCAGTGCCCAGGCCCAGGGTACAAGGCCTGGGACTGGCCAAAAAATAAAATAATTTCAGTTCAGCTATTTTAATTTATTTATGGTTTGGTGGAGGTAGGGTCTTGCTACATAGCCCAGGTTGGCCTTGAACTTGTGATCCTCTTAGTTCTGCTGGGGTTACAGGCTTGTACCACCCTCCCCGGCCCACTTACAAGAACCACAAATCAGTTAGGAGAGTCCTCCCAGCGAAATGGATGGACAGTGTGGGCCCCCACCCGAGGCAGGCGGGGTGGGCCAGGTCCTTGTACCCACCCATTTCCCAGGAGCCTCTCTGCTGCTTGTGTTTGCTCAGGCCTTCCATCACGTCTTGAATGCGCCACATTTCTTTCTGCACCTGTGCACGCTGAATTCCAGCCGACTCCGTCTGCCCGTGGAAATGGACAGACCACAGGGGAAAAAAGTCCACGTGAGAAATCCGGCTAGTGACACATTTAAAATGAAGAACTGCGGCGCAGTGAGCTCTCATAATATTTAGCATGACCTTATGGGATTCTTTTGGTTGTCAATTTTGATGGCAAAGGCGAAAGGCAAAGCAGAGAAAGAAAAACATTAATTTTTTTCAGACTTAAGTATACTATTTTACATTGTTTCCTCTTTCTTTTTATTTTTTGTTATGTTTTTTTTGCCAGTTCTGGGGCTTGAAATCAGGGTCTAGGTGCTGTCCATGATGTTCTTTTTGCTACCACTTGAGCCACAGCGCCACTTACAGTTGCTTCTGTGTATGTGGTACTGAGGAATTGAACCCAGGGCTTCATGTATACTAGGCGAGCACTCTATCACCAAGCTACATTCCCAGCCCTCTATTTTTATTTTTTTTGGCCGGTCATGGGGCTTGAACTCGGCTTGGGGGCTGCCCCTGAGCTCTTTTGCTCAAGGCTAGTGCTCTACCACTTTGACCTAGCCAACTCCACTTCCGGTTTGCTGGTGGATCACTGGGGATAAGAGTCTCACAGACTTTCCTGCGTGGGCTGGCTTTGAACCACGATCTTCAGATCTTAGCCTCTTGAGTTGCTAGGATTATAGGTGTGAACCACCAATGCCAGGTTTATTCGACATTTCTGCAGCGTATTGCCTATCACTCTTCATGAGCCTAAGGAAAGTATATGTATTAGAAGGGACTAAACATAAGGCTGGGTACTGATGGGGCAGGCTTGTCACCCCAGCTATTAGGAGGTTGAGACCAAGTGGATCGCGGTTCCCAGCAAGCCTAGGTGAGCAAGCTCAAGAGATCCCGTCTCATCTGCAGAAGCGGGCATGGTGGGGCACAGCACGGGCTAGGCTGGTCTAGGAAAAAAGACGGACTCCATCTCAAAAAGCACTAGGGGTGTGGCTCACGCAGAACACTCCCCACACAGCAACTGTAAAGTCCTGAGTTCAAGCCCCAATACTGTCAAAAAGGAAAAAAAAAAAAGGAGTAGGGAGAAAGGTTAAAAATGGAAACACAAGGACTGGGAATGTAGTTTAGTGGTAGAGGGCTTGCCTAGCATGCATGAAGCCCTCGGTTTGATTCCCCAGCACCACATACACAGAAAAAGCCGGAAGTAGAGCTGTGGCTCAAGTGGTAGAGTGCTAGCCTTGAGCACAGAGAGGCTCAGGGACAGAGTCCCAGGCCCTGAGCTCAGGCCCCAGCACTGGCAAAAGAAAAGAAAAGAAAACAAAACAAAACAAACAGGAAGTAAGTCAAATAGGATACCCGGGATTTGTTTATAAATTAAAATTAAATAAAAACAATTTCCTGTGTGTGTGTGAGAGAGAGAGGAAAAAGGAATGGATGGTGGCAGCTCTGCTCCTCTGCGGACCTCGGCTGCGCTGACCATGCAGGGACTATGGCAAGCACGCAGAGGAAGAGTGGGGAGGGGTTGGGTTTCAGTGAATTTATCATGTAACCACTTTGTCTGGTTTTTCCTGTTCTGGGGAATGAACTCTGGCTGTGGGCGCTGTCTCTGAGCTTCTTTTGGCTTGAGGCGGGTGCTCTACCAATTGAGCCACAGTGCCACTTTCCGCTTTTTCTCATGGAGTTTCCTGCCCCAGCTGAACTTGAACTCCACTCGTGACCAGTGACCAGAAAGGACATGGGGGCCGAGGTCAAGTTTATAGGAGAGGCTGATGGAGAGGGCTGGGATCCTTACCGGGCACACAGCAGTGATAGCCACCCGGTCCCGTAGGAAAGACGCCCGTGGTACCTGCACTTCACCCAGGCGGTCCAGCTGCTCCTGCATCTGCTTCCGGGTGATGGTGACGTCATACTCCAGCTTGTCGTACTCCCTCCAGGCCCGCTCTAGCTCCTGCAAGGAAAGCATCCATTACTGCACTAGGGATGCACATGCCGTTCTGGGAGTTTCCACCAGGAAAAACCCTGAGCTACTAGAAAGCCTTTTCCCTGAATTCAGGAAGAAGTCCCAGGACAGTTTAAGTAGTGATACTGTGTACCAAAGGTGAACACCAGGGCTCATGCCTGTCATCCCAGCTCATCCTCAAGAGGCTGAGGGGCTGGGGATATGGCCTAGTGGCAAGAGTGCTTGCCTCTTATACATGAGGCCCTGGGTTCAATTCCCTAGCACCACATATACAGAAAACGGCCAGAAGTGGCGCTGTGGCTCAAGTGGCAGAGTGCTAGCCTTGAGCAAAAAGAAGCCAGGGACAGTGCTCAGGCCCTGAGTCCAAGGCCCAGGACTGGCCAAAAAAAAAAAAAAAAAGAGGCTGAGATCTGAGGATCGAGGTTCAAAGCCAGCCAGGGTAGGAGAGTCCATGAGACTTTATCTCTACTTAACTAGCAAGAAGCTGGAAGTGGAGCTGTGGCTTAAATGTCAGGGTGCTACCCTTGGAACAAAGAAAGCTCATGGATAGCTCATGCCTAGGCCACGAGTTCAAGCCCCAGGACCACCAGCACACATACATCACACAAACAAAAATCCTTGGTTTATGATTAGTTGTTAGTCAAATCACCCTCATGGACAATGATTTAAAGTGTTACCCTTCAGAGAAAAAGCTAGGAAGACAGCACCTGGGCCCTCAGTTCAAACCCCAATACTGACAAACACAAACACACACAAATCCATTCTCACAATTCTTTCTTTTGTTGCTGTGCTAGACTTCAACTCAGAACCTGGGTGCTGTCCCTTAGCTTCGGTGCTCAAGATGAGCACTCTGCTCCACCACTTGAGCCACAGTGCCACTTCTGGTTTTCTGGAAGTAAAGAGTCTCATGGACTTTCCTGCTTGGGCTGGCTTTGAACCCAGATCCTCTGATCTCAGCTGCCTGAGTAGCTAGGATCACAGGCGTGAGCCACTGATCCCTGGCTATAACTCGAATTCTTATTCAAACGCTGCACCAAGACTTAAACGCTGTTGATTCTCACAGGTACTTTCTATTGAAATTGTTGAAGAAGTCCAATTATCACCTTCTCAAAATATCCTAGTTCTAAAATTGTATTTAAAGAGTTATATTTTAACATACTTAAGAATTTTCATTTGCATGACAGAGTAAACAGGAATTGTTTATCTTCTTCCTAAAGCTTCCATTTCAGAAGGAACAAAATGCTCACTGGTTAACAGAAATAAATTTCCCCTTACATTACACCTACTTGAGTAATACATTATGTACGTGTAACACGTACGTACACGTTGTAGATGACATTATACATATATGTATATATACATACTAAAAGAATGAAATCCATCAAGTATTAGTTGGACAGGGGTGAAGGGAGGAAGAGGAGCTAAGGGAGTATTATGCAAGGGTGAACTATACAAACCTCACCAAGATTATAATCAAACACTCTTCTACTAAATTATGCTAAGTATGAAGATTACTGTCTCTTTTTGTATTCCTACACACAAGTACAGTAACAACAAATTATACATATGTATGTATGTATGTTTTGTGTGTGTGTGTGTGTTATGGGGCCTGAACACAGGACCTGGACACTATCCCTGAGCTCTTCTGCTCAGGGCTGGTGCTCTACCATTTGAACCACAGCTCCACTTCCAGTTTTCTGGTGGTTCATTGGAGATAACAGTTTCACAGACTTTTCTGCCCTGGCTGGCTATCAACTGTTGATCCTTAGATCTCATGAATAGCTGGGATGACAGGTGTGAGCCACCAGTGCCGGCCTGATATTTTCGTTTTTCGGCCGAGTATCTGCCTAGCCCAGCATGGCCTTGAACTCGTGTCCCTGTCTCCCGGGCTTGCCGGCGGGCTGTACTTACAGCGGTGGCCCGCGAGAGCTCCCGGCAGGTGCTCAGCAGCCCGTTCTGTAGGTCGTCCCTCTGCAACAGCACGGTCTGGATGGCGGCGGGGTTGTCCGAGTTGGTCTCGATCTCCTGGCTGGCGGATAGTAAGGCTTGTTCCAGCGTGTACTGCAAAGAGAACAGGCCCCTGTCAGTCACGGCGTGCGGGCTGCACGGTCCTCTGCACCCGGTTACCGCCCGGTCGGTCACCGAAGGACGCGGGTAATGGACAGCCGGGGGTGGCGGCCACCTACCTTCTCCTTGTGCAGCTGCCGCAGTCGGTCCTCGAGGGCCCGCACGACTTTGTCCTGCTCGCAGAGGCGGCTGAGCTTGGCCTGGGCGGAAGGGAGGAGGGGAGGGCGCCTTAAGTTAGTAATCCTTGTCTGCAAGTCCTTTTTCTTGGGGGGGGGGGGGGGGTGCCGGTCCTGGGGCTTGAACCCAGGGCCTGGGCGCTGTCCCTGAGCCTCTACTGTGCTCAAGGCGGGCGCTCTACCACCTGAGCCACAGCTCCACTTCTGGTTTTCTGGAGGTTCCCTTGGAGATCTGGGTCTCACGGACTTTCCTGCCCGGGCTGGCTTTGAACCACAATCCTCAGGAGGAGCTGGGATGGATGGTAGGCCAGATCAGGGGCCGCGCCCGGGCCACGGGTTCAAGCCCCGGGAGCCACTCCATGGATGTGAACTGCGCATGCGGGAGGAGTCTCCAACCGCGCGGCCGCCCGGCCGGCCACCTGGGTACTCACGTCCATGTCCGCCTCCTCGGGCCGGCTGCGGTGCAAGGTGCCTCCGTCCTGCGACAGCTGCGGAGACAGAAATGCCACGCGTGGCCGCGCCTCGCACCCATGCACGCACCCACGCGGGACGCCGCCGTCCACACGCCGTCACCTGCACGCGCGAGGCCCCCGGCGCGGGGCGTCACCGGAGCCCGCCGCGCGGCCCTCCACGGTCCCTCAGGTCAGGGGGAAAGCGAGCCCAGACACTCAGCGCAGCCACACCCACGCGGACACGGGACACCGACCAAGCAGGGCGCCATGGCCACCGCCATCATAGCGCTGAGTACGCGCATGCGCGCACGCGGCCGCTCACAGCGGCTGCGCAGACCGTCCAACCGGGCCCAGCGCCACAGCCACGACCTTCATTGCACTGAACATGCGCACGCACACGCAAACGTGCCGCTCGAGGCGGCTGCGCAGACCCGTCCACAGCCGCGACCGTCACTGCACTGAACATGCGCACGCGCGAACGGGCCTCGCTCACGGCGGCTGCGCAGACTGTCCAACCACCGGGCCCAGCGCCCTAGCCGTGACCGTCATTGCACCGAGCATGCGCACACACGCGAATGGGCCGCTCGCCGCGGCTGCGCAGACCGTCCAACCACCGGGGCCCAGCGCCACAGTCATCGCACTGAACATGCGCACACGCGAAGGCCAACACAGCGCCGCGCAGCCGCACCACCGACAGGAGGACCGGCGGCGCGCCGCGTGCACACGGGAAGGAGAGGGGCGAGCGCACGTACACAGTAGAGACTTATCTTGTTCTTCTGTCTCAAGAACTACAAGGCAATGGAGGGAAGCACGGGTTTAATCGTCAGGAGGAAATCAAGCCCGCCGGGAAGCTCGTTGAGGGACGAGGTTGCACGGCGGGCACCGGGATGCTTTTCTTTGGAAGCCATCGGCAAGTGTGGTTATTACCCCGGGGGGGGGGGGGCTGGGAGGGGAGCTCGGCCCGGGGTGGGGGGGGATCGAGGTTCGAGGCTGGCAAGGGGAGGCGAGTCCAATAAACTAGCAACCAGCCAGGAGTGGGGCCGGGGCTCCGATGGTGGGGTGCTCGCTCAGGGACAGCGCCCACCCAGGCCCCGAGTTCAAGTCCCAGGACTGGTGTGTGTACACACACACACACACACTCACACCTTTAGTTCCTGCTACACACTTTCCGGTCCCCAGACAACAAATCCTGATTTCTGACTGTGCTCACCCAAGATTTCCACAGCCATTTCACTCATGCCAGCCTTGACTGACTGCACACTTGTGTCTTCCCAGGTGGGGCCTGGGGGGGTGGGGGTGGGCTGAGTTATGCCTCTCCCCGTGCCCCCAACTGTAACCTAGTTTTGGAAAATTCGAGTTTTATCCATGTACCATAAACACGTGCGAATGCATCGCTCCTGCTTCTCAGTTAGTGTCACTCTGAATGGAGCTAGATCGCGGGGGGTGGAAAAGGTTAAAGATAACAGACATCACAAACATAACCGTAAAAGCCCCCCCCCCCACTGTTCACACGTTTGGTCCGCACACGGGACTTGCACAAAGCTCATGCAAATGTCTGTGGGCCATGTATGGTGATCACTGAGCCACGAAGAACCCACAGAAATGAACACGACATGAAAAATGAATTTCACGGCACACGTTAGAATACTTGCAATGCCCAGTTATATTTGACCAGAGTTCACTAATTCTTTTTTTTATATTTGGTTTTGTTCTGCTGGTCCTAGGGCTTGGGTGCTGTCCCTGAGCTGCTTTGTGCTCAAGGTTAGCACTCTATCACTTGAACCACAGCACCACTTCTGGCTTTTTCTGAGTAGTTTATTGGAGATGAGTCTCATGGACTTTCCAGCTCTTGTCTGGGTTTGAACCACCATCCTCAGATCTCAGCCTCCTGAGTAGGCAGGATGACAGGTGTGAGCCACTGGCACTTGGCTTTGATCTTAAAACCACCCAAAAGACACAAGGAAAGCATTTGTACTCGTCTTCAAAAAGTTAACGAAAAATGTGTCTTAAAATGCTTAGATCCATGAGTTAATAATAAAAAAAAGGTAATGCCCAAATTAATTTTTTCAGTTATAAGATCAAAGGCTTCAAGTTATGAAGATATTCTGAGATCTTTTGGTTAATATTTAAAGCTAAATGCAAAACAGCTTTATTAGACTCGGAGTTCGAGTACAACCAGCAGAGACACAGCCAGGTTAAGTAGGAGTTGTATCCTATATTCCAATCAAAAGAAGAAAGGACTAGTTGTATTTTTTGTGTGTTTGTTGTGCCACTCCTGAGGCTTGAACTCTGGGCCTGAGTACTGTCCCTGAGCTTCTCGTTGCTCTACCACTTGAGCCACTGCTGTACTTCTTGCTTTTTAGTAGTTAACTGGAGATAAGAGTCTCACAGACTTTCTTGTCTGGGCTGGCTTTGAACCAGGATCCTCAGGTCTTGGCCTCCTGAGTAGTTACGATTACAGGCATGAGCCACTGGTGCCTGGCTAAGTGACTTTTTAAATGAATAATGTTACTATGCTTTTCTCTTAACACCTAAAAACAGTGAGTGGGGGATTGGCTTAAGAATTTGTTAGCTCATGTCTAGTGACTGTCTTTATGGGGTCAGTTGAAAAAAAGGTTCAGCAAAATATAGTGGTGCACACACACTCATACCTACACACTCCTGTAATCTTGCTAATCAGGAGATTGCGGCAAGAAGATCAAAAGCCGGAGGCCAGCTTGGGCATGTACAGACCCGTCTCAAAACACTGTAGGTTGTAGGTGAGACCAGGACAGAGAGGAGAGAGAGAGAGAGAGAGAGGGAGGGGGGGAGAGAGAGAGAGAGAGAGAGAGAGAGAGAGAGAGAGAGAGAGAGAGAGAGAGAGAGAGAGAGATTGTATATAAAAAAAAAGAAAACAAAGAAAAAAACCCAAGCAGGACACTGATAGCTCACGCCTGTAATCCCAGTTATTCAGGAGGCTGAGGATCGTGGTTCAAAGCCAGCCCAGGAAGGAAAGTCTGTGAGACTCTTTTATCTCCAATGAACCCCCAGAAAATCAGAAGTGGAGCTGTGGCTCATAGCGGTAGTAAAGTGGTAGTCTTGAGTTTAAGAGCTCTTGGGAGAGTGCCCAGACTATGAGTTCAAGCCCCAGGACTGAACTGAACCCCCACAAAAAAAACTCACCACCACAACAAATAAATGACAGAAAAATCAATGTCTACTGCATCATTAGTCCTAAATACTGATAAGTGAAAATAAATAAATAAATAAATAAATAAATAAAATGCAGGCTATTAGTGTTTTCTAAACAATGTAACATAGGAAAAAGAAACACTACCACACACACTAAAATGCCTTTGATTTCACATCCATTTAGCGTTCTAGATGTATTGAGAGCTTTCAAAATACTATCGGGGGGCTGGGAATGTGGCCTAGTAGCAAGAGTGCTTGCCTCGTATACATGAAGCCCTGGGTTCGATTCCCCAGCACCAGATATATAGAAAAGGCCAGAAGTGGTGCTGTGGCTCAAGTTAGCAGAGTGCTAGCCTTGAGCAGAAAGAAGCCAGGGACAGTGCTCAGGCCCTGAGTTCAAGCCCTGGGACTTGCAAAAAAAAAAAAATACTATTAGGCTGGGTGCTGGTGGCTCATACCTGTCATCCTAGCTACTCAGGATACTGAGATCTGAGCATGGTGGTTCCAAGCCAGCCCAGGGCAGGATAGTCCATGAAACTCTGATCTGCAATGAACCACCAGAAAACTGGAAGTGGCGCTGTGGCTCAAAGTGGTAGAGCGCCAGCCTTGAGTTGAAGGGTACAGGGACAGCATCAGGCCCTCCCTGAGTTCAAACCCCCTGAGTGACCAAGAGAAAAAAAAAAAAAAAAGAAAGAACGAACTAGGGCTGGGCATGTGGCCTAGTGGTAGAGTGCTTGCCTAGCATGCATAAAGCCCTGGGTTCAATTCCTCAGCACCACATAATCGGTTGATTGTAAGAACTAAAAGAGAGCTGGGCATGGTAATACATGCCTGTGTCTGTAATTCCCCAGGTCCCAGAAGGGACAGGCGGGAAGACAGTGACTCAGAGACCAGCGTGGGCTACCAAGGGAAAGCCTATCTCAAACAAAATAAAACAATCCCCCCCCCCAAAAAAAAGAATGGAAAACTTTCCATTTCCTTTTGAAAAGTAAAGCTGTTTAACAATTGCCTATTTGGGGTGGGAGTCTACTTTTCAGTACTTATAAACATCTGCCCCACGCGGGGTGGGTGCCTCCGTGGCCTGCCTCTCTCTCTGCACTGGGTTCTGACCCCACCCTCCATCATCCCCTCCCCCCGGCCCCTGCATTCATTTTTCAT
This sequence comes from Perognathus longimembris pacificus, assembly GCF_023159225.1. Lineage (NCBI taxonomy): Eukaryota > Metazoa > Chordata > Mammalia > Rodentia > Heteromyidae > Perognathus > Perognathus longimembris. The sequence goes on from NC_063187.1 coordinate 3,356,573, forward strand.
GTTGGGCAGCAGCTTTTCTTCTGCATGATGGTGGAAGATGGCGGCGGGCTGGAGGGCAGCGCTGACACCGTGTGGACGCGGAAGACGCTTATGGCGAGCACACAGCTGGGGACAGCAGACGGCAGGGACAAGGAGACCACGAGACACGAAGCGACGGGGTGGAGATGTGCACGACGCACTGCGGAGCCCGGGAAAGCCAGCTAACCTCACCATCCCTCTACGTATCTACCCAGCGGCCAACATCTATCAACCTGTTTATCTACCATCTACCTACCTCTCCATCAATGTATCCATCCAACCAACCACCTGTCCATCCATCCAACTGTGTATCTATCTAACCATCTAGCTACATATGTGTATATATATATCTATCACCAGTCATCTGTCCGTATATTATCTATCGTCTATCCATCATCTACCAGTCATCTAACCATCTCTCTATGTATCTACCAATCATCTAACCATTTATTTATGTATCTATCCATCCATTAATCACCTATCCATCAATGTATGTATCTATCAATCATCTAACCAGCTATATATGTGTGTATCTATCCATCTATCAATCATCTAACCATCTTTATGTATCTACCTATCATGTATCATGTATATATATGTATCCATCTATCTATCTAATCTATCCATCTCAATCACATGCCATTCCCAGGGACCTGAACTTATGGCTTGGGTGCTGTCCCTGAGCTTTTTATACTCATGGCTGGTGCTCTACCACTTGAGCCAAAGCTCCACTTCCACCTTTTTGCTGGTCCACTGGAGACAACAGTCTCACAGACTTTCCTGCCTGTGCTGACTTCGAAGTGTGATCCTCAGATCTCAGCCTCCTGAGTAACTGGGGTGACAGGTGCTGAGCCAATGGCAGGCCTGGAGTGAGAGGAAAGAAGTGTGTGTGTATGTGGGGGGGAGACAGGACCAGAGGAAGGCACCCCTCATGTGTTAAGGAATGGGTACCCCCTAGAGTAGAGAAGCTAGTCGGTAATCAATTTCTACCCAAACGTAGTCTTCTAAAATACTGGGGCAAGAGTGTCTAGGTGTCACTACGGTCACAGCTCAATGGCCCAGGGACGATCGGAATGGAGAGCGAAGCCATGCCCAGACAGCGTGGATGAGGCGGGAGCGCCCCCTGGTGACAGGGAGGAGGCCACACACAAGAGAAAGCAGAGGGGTGGGGTCATTCACTGTCCAAGACCTTACTTGGTGGTACAGCTGTGGTCTTAGCGCCGAGTTCTCGATCATGGTGTGAACCATGCTGATAATAGGTTCGTTCTCTTTCATCTAGTTCAAATCAGGAGGAGCATACGGCAAGCGTCAGTTTACGGCTAGATTTGAAAGACGACACTGTCAAGACATGTTCTACTGAATGCCACCCGCCCCGGTGCGGTGGCTCGTGTCCCCGCACTGGCACAGCTCATCTCTAGAAACAACTTCACACGACAATTAAAGGCTGTGACTACCATAAAATCGCACCCATCCCCACTCTCCGTTTCACTGATAAACATAATCCATACAATTAATGAGCAGTCCTACAGATATTAAGTGGTGCGAAGGACAATCTAATGGAAGGCAACTGTGAACTTAGGAGAAAAAATGATCGCTTAATTGTATTCAGTAATAAATGGAAAGAACACTTCGTGTTTTTTTTTTTCATAAGCTTAATCAGAACACAGCTCCGTTCTGTACTCATTATTAACCTCTTATGTATTGCAGCGTGTCACTCCGCTAGTATTTCATTAATACGAACGTCAATAGGCATTTGTGTCTATGCCTGGATTTTCTCAGTCTAATGCTATAGGGAAAATTACTCAGCGACATGGCAGGCAAACGTATGAAAACTGAAAGCTTCTCTGCTCCTGGAAAGGAAGACTGAAAGCCGTGTTCACATTTGCCTGTAGCAAAGTTCTCCTTTCAGTCAGCAGGCTCTGTCCTTGCGAGGTGAAGTGTTCAAAAGCCAAATGTCGCCCTGTGTCTGTCGTCCTAGCTACTCAGGAGGCTGAGGCCAGCTCAGGCAGGAATGACCGTGAGACTCTTATCTCCAATGAGCCACTAAAAGGCCTCTTGAGGAGCTAGGATTACAGGCTTGTGGCAAACGGTTTTGAAAGTATGCCCACTTCCAGTTTCCAAGTCCATACATATAATGTATATATATATATATACAGGAGGAGGATTCATGAAATGAGTTTAATAGTGACAGACATCCCTCACTCTTTCAGCAGTTAGTCATTCAGTGTCTTTGGGCCAGGGAGCTGAGGCTGAACTTTTGAACTTTCTACCAGCAAGCCCATAGCACCAAGTCTGCTTTCTGGAAGACACCCAGGTGGAGGCTTCCAGTGACAAGTAGTAAAGTGAGAGAAGGCAAATGATACCAGGAAGGACTGACTATTGGTGAGAAACAGGAAAAGCATCATGTGAATACCACATAAGCAGTACTTATCCTTCTACACCGGAAGTGTCCATCTGTCCAATGCCAGCACTGCTTCCTGCCCTTCCCATGCTATTCTATCAAGAGTTTTCTTGGGGCTGGGAAGGTGGCTCAGCGGTAGAGTGCTTGCCTAGCATGCACGAAGCCCTGGGTTCCATTCCTCAGTACCACATACATAGAAAAAGCCAGAAGTGGCTCAAGTGGTAGAGTTGAAGCTCAGGGACAGTGCTCAGGCCCTGAGTTTATCATGGGCCGTCCCTGAGCGCTTTTGCTCAAGGCTAGCCCTCTACCACTTTGAACCATAGCACCACTTCCGGTTTTCTGGTGTTTCACCGGAGATAAGAATCTCACGGACTTTCCTGCCTGGGCTGGCTTCAAACCTGCAATCCTCAGATCTCAGCCTCCTGAGGAGCTGGGATTACAGGTGTGACCACCAGCGCCAGGCTTCCTGTCCCTTTGTGTGACTCAATCCTAGGCTGGGGCAGTGTCAGGGAGGAGCAGGTTTTGGGGGGCAGGGGTGTCTCTGTACACGCACACCCCTCTACCTGCACATCTTCCCTCCCTCTCCATTTCCTGACGTACTCCTGAGTTCACCGGCCTGAGAGGTTCCTTTTGTCTGCCACTTGTAAAAGTTAACTAAAGCCACCCAGCCATGTCGGCAGCTGGGGGGAAAAATGGCACCATACTTGTGACCTTGGGTCAGGTACTACAGTCAGGAAGTGCACGAGCCCCACCTGCTGGTCCAGATACATGGTGTTCCTTTGCAGATGATGGGAAAGCATTTCGTTCTGGGAGGCACCAAGGAAGGGAGGAGAGAGACAGGGAGAGGAGAGAGAGAGAGAGAGAGAGAGAGAGAGGATGCAGAATTCATGAACAGGCCCATTGTGAAGAAAGGAAGACAGATCACAGCGGCCTACCCCCATCATGGCGCAACAGCATGTGCGCATGCTCCCCTGGAAATGGGAAATGGCGGATGGATCATGGTGTTCACCTGCAGGGCATAGGAATTCATTCATCCGCCTCATGGCTCAAGGTGGTGGCGTGACCTGCCAATTCTTTCCTGCGAGGCGTTGCTTACGGAACCCGAGGCAATGGAACCCTTTGAGAAATATTCTTGTGTTCCTTTTGCCTCGATGATCTTAGCAACCTTTGGGATTTTACGAGGCAGCAGTTACTCAAACGGTTATTCATGTTCAGCTTACTACTATACTGGAAACAGAGAAAGCCGCTCACTGTTTCGGCAGATATAGAAGTCAGATTCTCAGGGGTCATCTTTATTATTGCTATTATTACCACTATATAGTGCTGATCCTGGGGCTTGAACTCGGGGCCTGGGGGCTGTCTTCTATGCTGCTTTTTTTGGGCTCAAGGCTGGCGCTCTACCACTTGGGCCACAGCTCCACTTCCAGTTTACTGGTGGCTCACTGGGGATAAGCGTCTCCCCGACTTGGAGCTGAGATGGCAGGCATGCGCTCCCTGGTGCCTGGCTTGGGCAACATTATTTGGAATCTGTCTACATCTCTTGGGGGGGGGAGGGGCGCCCTGGTGCCCACTGGGCTGAAAGCTATGACACTAGACAGATGGCAATGAGTGGGATGAGCAGGGTGGCGGACGGACGACATGGCGGATGTGGTCAGGTGCTAACCTTTGGGCTGTGGGCCTCGAGCTTGAGCTGCATGAGCTGGGCTAGCGTGTGCTCGCGAACGCTGCTCAGTTCGGCCTGCTGCCGCCTCAGCTGGATGAGCAGCAGTGTCAGTTCCTCCGGCTGGAGGGGGGGGGGACAACGGAGAAGCCACACACGGTGGGAAACAGGTTAATGGCGGGCGGAAGGGACAGAGAGGGGCAAGCGAGCTTGCTGGGCAAGTTTCCCTCGGGAGGCTCACGGGCGACACAGTGCCTAGCCACTAAGAGGAGGAGGTCTTAGGAAAGTCAGAGACATCTGGAGAAACAGAAGGGAGAGAGTTACTTCACGGGCACGCGAGAGGAGACAGGCATTTTCCCAGCAATCGTGAGCGCACACGAGGCACGTGTTCCCCCATCATTTTAAAGGCTTGCACACGGCTAAACGTGCTTCTAGGATGTCGAGCATGAAGTGTAAAGCTTGCCCTGAAAAGATCACCCGTGAGCTGGGAAGGTGGCTTAGCGGTAGAGTGCTTGCCTAGCATACACAAAGTCTTGGGTTCGATTCCTCAGTGCCACCTACACAGGAAAAGCCCTAAGTGGCGCTGTGGCTCAAGTGGTAGAGTGCTAGTCTTGAGCAAAAGCAGCTCAGGGACAGAGCCTAGGGCCTGAGTTCAAGCCCTAGGACCGACAATCAATCAATCAATAAAAGATCACTTGTATGTTCCGCACAGTCTAATGAAAACCATTGAAATCCACATCCAACTCGATGTCACATTTAGAATTCAGCACTTGGCGCCTGTGGCTTCTAGTGCCATGTTGTAATGCCACCATTAGTGAGTTTGCAGCATTTGTTGTTGTTGTTGGTCGTGGGGCCTGAACTAGGATCAGGGCCTGGGTGCTGTCCTTGAGCTTTTTCACTTAAGGCGGGTGCTCTAGCACTTTTGAGCCACAGCTCCACTTCTGGTTTTCTGGTGATTCATTGGACATAAAGAGTCTTACAGACGTTTCCTGCCTGGGCTGGCTTTGAAGTGTGGCCTTCAGATCTCAGCCTCCTGAGTAGCTGGAATGACAGGTGTGGGCCACCAGGGCCCTGTGGAGTTCATGGCATTTTATGACCCACTGATCAATCTCCTTTTTAAGGAAACAACAAAGGAAGTGTGCATGAATGCGGGATCACGTGTCCACTCCGCAGAGCCCAGAGCCACTGGCTCCCGACTGACTACTGCACTCCCAAGGGAAACTGTCAGTTTGGCTCCCACGTGTCATCCTAGCTACTCAGGAAGCAAAGATCTGAGGATCAGGGTTCAAAGCCAGCCTGGATAGGGAAGTCTATGAGACTCTTATCTCCAATGAGCCACCAGAAAAGGCCAGAAATGGAGTTGTGGCTCAAGGGGTAGAGTGCCAGCTTTGAGCCAAAAAGCTCAGGGACAGCGCCTGCACCCTAAGTTCAAGCCCGAGCTTACAGCTCCCTAAAGTAAAATATGGGTACTAACAGCCAATAAACTGTCACTTGGTGTGTCAGAGCTTTTCTGGGATTAAAAACTACTCAGTGGATGGAGATTTCCCTACAAGCTGCAATGTCTGCTAAGTATCTCCGGCTCTGAGTAGCAAGGCAGATGGGCTTAGTACCTAACCAGGACCACGCTAGCCTCTCCTCTGCTCCACTCACTTGCTCTTGTTCATTATTTCCTTAAATGAGCCTCAAACACCACCACCAGCAATAAAAACAGATGTTTGTTGTGCTGGTCCTGGGGTATGAACTCAGGGCCTGGGCGCTGTCTCTGAGCGTTTTTTGCACAAGGCCACAGCTCCACTTTGGGCTTTCTTCTGTTATTGGAGATCAAGAGTCTCACAGAGTTTCCTGCCTGAGGTGACTTTGAACCTCAATCCTCAGATCTCAAGAACTTAACCTCCTGAATAGCCAGGATGACAGGCATGAGCTCTGTATTTATGACTTCACTTCTCAATTTCTGCCTCCAGACCAGCAGCTTGAGGGCAAAGGTTGAGTTCCGGCTAGTGTCAGGGTCTTGGGTGGCACTGAGCATGCCCAGATGGACAGACGTGGAATCCAGACCAGAAGTGAAGGACAAGGGCAGTTTCTGCACGGACCTCCAGGACGCCGGGTATCCCTGGGTTCCGTGATAGATAGCCCTGCTTATCAGCTCGCCCTGGAGCTGGAGTCCGATCAAGACTTAAAGCTCTCCTGTTTTTTAGGGAGCTAAGAAGAGGAAGAGGTTTTCAGAAGACGGACAGCTGTCAGTCAGTCTGTTATCTGTTTGAATCCTGAGGCCAAATGAAAAGGGTGCATCGTCATTTGAGGGGGGTGGGAAAAGCGGGTTGGTGGCCAACACTTTTACCCTAACTGTCCACTAGGGGGAGCAGGGCATTCACACAAGAGGCTCTTGGTTTCAAGGAAGTAGTATCAATAAACAGAATATTTAGAGCCAGGCAGTTTCTTTCTCCAGAGCTGTAACATGTAAAGATAAAATAAGATGATTTTAAAAAAAAGTTTTCTGATTGTGTTAAAATTTTAAGCAATGGGCAACCACGTGCTAAATTACACCTGGCCAATCTGTATATAATACCATTTTACTCAATGGTGGTAGTAAAATGGGCTTTGACCAAGCACTTAAGAAAATCAATGGTTTGAGATATGATTCCCGTACTGCAAAATTCAACCAGTTTAAATCTGTAATTCAATGCTTCCACTATAAACTGATTCTAATGCCTATCGTCCCAGCATTCGGAAGGCTGAGGTAGTAGGATCTCAAGTTTTTCCAGCTCGGGCTGGCCTTGAACTTGTGGCCCACGATCTATCTTGAACTCCATCAGTAAACCAACGTTTAGGAAGGAGGGAATCTACTAAGAAAGGGTGTGACCCCAGCTCTTCCATGCGATCTCTGCACAGCCTGACTATAATACTGGGGGGCAGAAGTCGCGCTGCCCTCGGTCTGGGCGGCATGGGGCAGAGGCACTGGGAGGCGGAGACGCCAACTCACCGTTTTTCCCTGCAGGCTCTGCGGACTCACGGACGGGAGGGTCAGGCCGGGGGGCATCGACCTTCTGTCAGGCACGTACACCTGCTGGGGAGAAAGACACAGGGCATGGTAAGGGGAGGTGCGGGTGTGTGTGTGTGTGTGTGTGTGTGTGTGTGTGTGTGTGTGTGTGTAGTCACCAGGCACAGGGCCTCTGTGAGATGGGCGAGTTTCACTAAGTTCTTGCCCTGCTCACCTCCAATAGCCCTCCCAATCTGCCTCTCCTGAAGAGCTGGGATTATAGGCGTGAGTCACTGTGCCTGGCTTACCAAAATGTTGACCCAGAATATGTTTTCCAGCCTCTCACACGGAGAGAGGGGCACATGACAAGGACAGAAGGGAGGGAAGGCCGGTGGCAGCAGCCTGCGCTCACCTTGGGGTGGTGGGCCCTGTGTCTGCGGTCTATGGTGACGTCCCCTCTCTGGCTGGGAGGGGACAGCTCGGACCGGTAGGCTCGCTGGGGCGAGTAGGCTGGGTAGAGGGCGAGGGAGCCGTGGGAGGGCGAGGCGGGCATGGAAGGCAAGGGCGGTTCGGCCATGCTGGCCAGGGCCTGCGGGCCGGGCCGGGGCAGCGTGCCCTGCTTGCTGTAGAACTGTCGCTGCTGCCACTCGTACAGCTGCCACATGGTGTCCCCTCGCAGGGAGCGCCGCTTGTCCTCGGGCCGCTCCTGGCACGAGGGGGCCGTGCTGCACAGGCTGTCTGGCCGGGCCTTGCTGTTCCTGGGCAGTGTCCTGTAGCCTTCGGGGTAGCGGGCGAGCGTCGGGGCGCGGTGGCTCGGCATGTTTCTTGGCAACGTTTGGTAAGAAATGACTCTAAATTAAAAAAAAAAAGAAAAAGAAAAAGAAAAGGAAAACATGAAGGAGAGCTGGGTGCCGTGGCTCACGCCTGCCATCCCAGCTACTCAGGAGGCTGAGATCTGAGGATTGCAGTTCAAAGCCAGCCTGGGCAGGAAAGTCTGTGTGACTCTCATCTCCAATGAGCCATCAGAATACTGGAAGTGGAGCTGTGGCTCAAGTGGTAGAGCACCAGCCTTGAGTGAGAGAGCTCAGGGACAGCGCCCAGGCCCTGAGTTCAAGCCCCAGAACTGGTACAAAATAATAAATAAGAATCGAAGGGGGGCTGGGGATATGGCCTAGTGGCAAGAGTGCTTGCCTTGTATACATGAAACCCTGGGTTCAATTCTCCAGCACCACATATACAGAAAACGTCCAGAAGTGGCGCTGTGGCTCAAGTGGCAGAGTGCTAGCCTTGAGCAAAAAGAAGCCAGGGACAGTGCTCAGGCCCTGAGTCCAAGGCCCAGGACTGGCCAAAAAAAAAAAAAAAAGAATCGAAGGAGGGCTGAGGATGTGGCTTGGTGGTAGAGTGCTTGCTTAGCGTGCATGAAGCCCTGGGTTCGATTCCTCAGTACCACAAAAATAGGAAAAGCTGGAAGTGGCGCTGTGGCTCAAGTGGTGGAGTGCTAGCCTTGAGAAAAAGCAGCGCGGGGACAGTGCCCAGGCCCTGAGTTCAAGCCCCAGGACTGGCAAAAAATAAAAACAACAAAATCCTAAGAACTGGAGAGCTGTTTCCTACATTCTAAAGCCAGCAGCATGTTTTCACTATCCTCTGGTAAGTCACATACGTGTTAAGGCGCAGTTCTTTCTGTATTTTTTTTCCTTCTGGTCTTGGGGGTTCAATTCAGCACCTGGGCGCTGTCCCTCAGCCTTTTTTTTTTTTTTTTTAATTTGCTCAAGGCTGGCGCTCCACCACTCGAGCCACGGCTCCGCTTCGGCCCTTTTGTGGTTCCCTGGAGATCAGGGACGCAGGGACTTGGCTGCCTGGGCTGGCTTTGAACCCGGATCCTCGGCTCTCAGCCTGGAGCTGGGGTGGCAGGAGCGGGCGCTGCGGGCCCTCCCCCGTCCCCCCCCCCCTTCCCCGGGGGCCACTCACCCCCGGGGCTCCTCCTCGTGACTCCTCCCCTTCTGGATCTTGATCCACTGCTCCAGCTGCAGCATGGAGTTGGTCCTCTGCAGGACGCGGCTGGCCTCGGGGGCCCCGGGCCCCGCCACGCTGGCGTTGGCCATCCTGCCGTCGGTGGTGCTGGCGTTGCCGGGCCTGGCGTGGGCGGGCTGCGCTGGCTGCGTGGCGTAGGCCACGCCCCCTCCGCCGTCGTAGTCTAGGGCCGGCCCGGGCGCGAGCTTGACGCTGTTGATCTTGGTGAGCGGCCGCTCGTGCCCGTCCTTCTGGAAGCCGTACCTCTCCGCCTCCAGGGCCTTCTTGTCGTCCGGCTTGCCCGCCTCCTTGTTTCTCTGGTTGTTCTGCACCTCGGGTTTCACCAGCAGTCTGTGGTTGGGGATGTTATTGGTTTCTTTAGGGGGGGTGCTGTCCGGGGTCATCTTGTCCACCCTGGAAGCGGAGAGGAAGGCTCTAGAACAAAATCGCCTCACCTGGGCGGACGTGGGCGCCGGGGGGGGAGGGGGGGGTCGATTTGGGGAACACTGCGCATGGCAGGCCAGGGCGGCCTGGGGCCCCAACACCAGGCTCCACTGTGGGGTGGGGTGGGGTGTCACACCAGAAGGGTCAGGGAGGCCGGGCCTCGCCCAGCTGTCCTCCAGGGGACGTGGCCCCCTGACCCGCACACCACGGCCTCCCCTAGAGGGGGGGAAAGGCCACCCCGCCCAGCCACCAGACTTCAAGCCCCGGGACCCCAGACTACGGAAACCCAGAGCCGCGCACCCCTGGCCGCTTCCAGTTTATGGAAGATCACACCGTGAATTTTATTTCAGATGACAGGAAGATCACTTTCTACATGCACACTCATGCTACTTGTATCTGTTTGAGGAACAAATTTCCCCTGATAATTGAAAAAAAACACCACCAAAAAATAGGGGGGATGGGGCTGGGAAGGTGGCTTGGCGGTAGTGCTTGGCCTAGCATGCATGAAGCCCCCTGGGTTCGATTCCTCAGCACCACACACACACACAGAAAAAGCCGGAAATGGCGCTGTGGTTCTAGTGGTAGAACGCTAGCTTTGCGCACAGAGAGGCTCAGGCACAGTGCCCAGGCCCTGAGTTCAAGCCCCAGGACTGGCAAAAACAACAACAATCCCTCCCTCTCTCCACCCCCCTCCCCCAACAGTAGGGTCTGTTTATGGAGTCCAAGTGGGCCTCTAACTCACAATCCTTCTGGCTATGAGTACCGGGATTACAAATGTACACCACTGCACTGGTAACTAATTCTCAACAGTGTTGAAGAGTACTGATGTGATCCATATTTCCAAACTGGAGAGAGAAAATAACTCTTAGATCCACTTTTTTTTAAAAACAGATCGTATCTATATTTTCAAGGACTTTGAGTACTGGTGTTCTAAAATAAAGAGAGGCACAATTCACCGAGAAGTGGGTGTATGTAGAGATAATCTCAGAGCCTGATGAACTATTTTCAGAAAATGTTCATCACCAGAAATAACCAGAAAAGGTTAAGGAAAGGAAACTCCATAAAAGGTCTTACTGTCGTCGGGCCCTGGTGGCTCATGCCTGTCACCCCAGCTATGCTGGAGGCTGAGATCCGAGGACCTCAGTTCAAAGCCAGCTCGGGCAGGAAAGTACCCATGAGGCTCTGATCTCCCATGAACCTCCAAAAAAACCAGACGTGGTGCTGTGGCCCAAGTGGCAGAGCGCCAGCCTTGTGCAAAGAGAACTCAGGGACAGCGCCCGGGGCCACGAGTTCAAGCCCCAGGATCAACCAAAAACAAACCAACAAACCCAAGAGTCTTACTGCATTCAACTTCTCGAACGTCACGATAATGTACGGACACAATTACATGAACCTCACAGATCCTAAAGGTTGAGACGGCTGTACAGTGCCTTGCTATGAAGGATAGACGCAGTGTGCATAGCTTGGAGGTAAAGAAAGGTGTGACTTACCGGAAGTTAAAGGTAATTCTGAAAGAAGAAAAGAAGATTCAGTTGGAATATTAGAGCCGCGATTCAGTGCAGGACACTGATCGGTGAGAAGGAGCAGAGGGAGAATGGAATACGATGCAAGAAAGAATCTACACAGCCCTCTGCGCCGGGGGACCGGCTCTGGCTGTCTGGCACATGGCGCATGCGCGGTGGCTGAAGATGGCTAGGGGCGGCGCATGCGCAGGTGGCCGCCGCCGCCGCCGCCGCCTTTACCTTTTCACGGGCTCGGTATGCACCAGAGCCGCGTCCAGCATGGCTTTCATCCACAGCTCCATCTCCTTCCCCGTGTCCGTGCAGAAGTAATAGGTCCGCATGTTGGGATGGCTGCCTGGTTGAAAATGACACTGTCATTTGATCAGAAAACACGGGATTCTGGGAAAGAGAAGGGGGGAGAGAGAGAGAGAGAAGGAACACGGTTAAGTGGCTGCGCACTCAGCTCGCTACTGCCAAACGTCATCAAAGTTGACCTAGAAATGGGATATGTGGCATCGGTTATCTTCCATTTAGTTCAAAACCAAAATGCCGCGCTGGAGCGGGGGCACGGCTGGCCACGCCCCCAGAGACCACGCCCCCACGGTGACCAGGCCTGCACCCGTGGCGCACGCGCGTTCGTGGCGGTGACCACGCCCCCACCGGTGGCGCATGCGCGTTTCCGCAGCTGCCTACTCACCAGCTCAACAAACTGCTAGCAGCTTCATCCTCGGAAGGCTGGGTAACGAAGCGGCTCAGAAATCCAGGGCACAGCACAGAGAAGAGAATGAGGAGTCAGAATTGTGATTCTTGTTACATAAAATAACAGAGCCAGATGATTACAGTCTCCTAAACATGTGCGATCACCTTTAATGTTTAGGGTGCGTGTGTGTGTGTGTGTGTGTGCGCGTGTGTGCACGCACTGTGGTCCTGGGGCTTGAACTCGAGGCCTGGGCGCTGTCCTGAGCTGCTTCTGCTCAGGGCTAGCGCTCTACCACTTGAGCCACAGCGCCACTTGTGGCCTTTTCTGTGTATGTGGGAGCCAGGAATCGAACCCAGGGCTTCATGCATGCTGGAGCAAGCGTTCTGCCACGAAGAAGACACCTTCCCAGCCTGAAACTGCCTTACCTTAAAGGCATATTTCCGATGAATGTGATCCTCGGAGGAAAGCATGGCGATCTGGAAGCTGGGTAACAGGATGCTGCCCAGAATTCCCTCTTCTTTCTCATCTGTGAGGTAATTGAATAGCTGATTAAACATTTAAAGGCCTCCGGGGATGAGAATAATGTCAAAATTTTCTGGGCCAAACCAAAAGGTTCTTACGACTGAGCTGTATTGATGCTTAGGCAGATCTTTATTTTTTTTTTAAAGGTTTTTATTTTTATTTATTCATTTGTCTGATGTGGGGCTTGAACTCAGGGCCTGGGTGGTGTTCCTGAGCCTCTTTGTGCTCAAAGCTAGTGCTCTTACCACTTGAACCACAGCACTTTTGGTTTTTGAGTGGTTCTTTGGTGATAAGAACCTCACAGGGACTTTTCTGCCCAGGCTGGCTTTGAATTGCAATCCTCAGATCTTAGCCCCCTGAGTGGCTAGGCTTATAAGTGTGAATCACCAGAGCTCAGCCTTTTAAGGTTTTGAACAACAATATCAAATAGCAAAGGCTAGTGTTCTCTCTCTCTCTCTCTCTCTCTCTCTCTGGAAGAGCGTTGGTTGAGGCAGAGTCAGGCTGGCCTTGAACGTGTATTCCTTGTGTTTCAGCCTCCTTCCTGGTGCTGGGATTACAGACTAGTGCCTTGAAGCCCAATTTCGATAAGCTCTCTTATTATACCCGAACACAAAATTAGTTCCACACATCCAAGAAAACCCCATTTAGACATCAAACATTTGGTTTATGTGCTGCATTGTACAAAAGCCTTTTACATGAGTCACTGACACACACAAGCTTGCAAGTGAGAGTATGGAACATAAAAAAATGAACCATGCACTTTCTCCTGAAAATATCCAGGTCCAATGCAGTTAATTCCAGACAAATATGCAACTCAATAGCTCATGCCTTCTGGCCTTTGATCAATGCTCATCACTGAGGTTCTCCTTAATCACCTTTATTACAGGTGAGCACTCCAGAGCTTTCCATTCTTTCTCTTCCTCTCCTCTCTAGATCGAAAGCTAAGAAGTCTTTCTTCTTGTGGGGCTGGGGAGGGGGGGGCTTTGGTACTGGGATTTGAACACAGAGCCTGGGGTACTGTCCCTTAGTTCTTCTGCTCAAGGCCACGGGTGCTCTACCACTTGAGCCCACAGCTCCACTTGTAGCTTTTTTGAGGGTTAATTGGAGTCTCATGAACATTCCTGCCTGGGCCGGCTTTGAACTGTGATCCCCAGATCTTGGCCTCCTGAGTAGCTAGGATGACAGGCGTGAGCCACCAGCGCCTGGCTAGTGCCGATTTTCTTGATACTATTCACTGAATGCATGAGAGGCTGTGGCGAAGCCCCTTACCTCGGTAATAAAAGAGGCACAGATCAGAGGAGCACGAACCAGCGTTTCTTCCATAGCTTCATGCCAGTGCTGTCCTGCAGAGGAGAGAGGAACAAGGGTTTCTTCAGGCCAGATCCGCATGCGGCCAGCCTTTAGACCTCATGGCTATCTTTCTCATGCGTGGCAGCCACACAGCCTGACTGAAATGCCAGGAAGAATTTTAGGGTGCTGAAGTTTTGGTTTCAGAGCAGAGATAAGTTTGTGTTCCACTGCCAAGTATGGAGACTGTAAAGACCAAGTATTGCATATTACCAAAATCCTAGGCAAAGTGGGGCACTGGTGGCTCACGCTTGTAATCCCAACTCCTCAGGAAGCTGAGATCTGAGGACTGTGGCAGGAAAGTTGGTGAGACTCTTGTTACCAATGAACCACACATACACAAAAAGAGCCAGAAGTGGCAGTATGGATTAAGTAGTAGAGTGCCAGCCCTGAACAAAAAAGCTGAGGGACAGTGCTCAAGCCTTGAGTTCAAGTCGCAAGACCGACACCAACAAAACGAAACAAAAGCCTTACTGCTTTCACTACTACGTATTTGAGGTCAATGAGAAGCTCACCCTGATTTGATATTCCATGGTGTTTATAGGAATGAAGACATCACATTGTACCCCATACCATGTGTGTAATTATGTTAATAATTACAGAAGACTACACGGTCACGAAAAAGGAGTATGGTGAAGGGCTTCTATTTAGCTTCCCATATAAGCAAAGGCAAGCTTGCTTTTCTCAAACCCTGGCTGAATCAGGACAAGCCTATAATCCTAGCTACTCAGGAGGCTGTGATCTAAGGATCACGGTTCGAAGCCAGCCCTGGCAGAGAAGTCCTCATGAGGTTATTTCCAATGGACCACTCAAACATAGGAGGTGGCACTGTGGCTCAAGTGGTAGAGAGTACGAAGAGTCTCAGGGACAGGGCCAAGGCCCTGAGTTCAAGCCCCACGACCAACAACCCCCCCCACCCTCTGCCAAAATAAACAAAAAATAAAATGATGGGGCATACTGAAACCTTAATATATAAATGTATTTCAGGGACATTTCTTCTAGGTTTTGTTCATCATCCTGTAGAAAGCTGTCTAGATGAGTTATTTAGTTTATGAAACTATCAGGCTTCACATAAAAGTACAGTTGTAATAAAAATTAGTTTCCTGTATGCAGTAAAACAAAAAATTACTTTCCTATATGCAAAATAGGGTCCAATGTGGATGACATATTTAGTATTTCTTAATTTATCGATTAAGCAATGCTTTCAAAACAAATTAAAATACGAACAAAAATTCCAAAGATGTGTGTGTGTGTGTGTGTGTGTGTGTGTGTGTGTGTGTGAGTCCTGGGGCTTGAACTCAGGGCTTGGGTGCTGTCCCTGAGCTTTTTTTGCTGAAGGCTAGCGTTCTACTACTTGAGCCCACAGCTCCAATTCTAGTTTTTTGGGAATAGTTTAATGGAGCTAAGAAACTCATGGACTTTCCTGTCTGGGCTGGTTTTGAACCATGATCCTCAGATCTCAGCTGCTTGAGTAGCTAGGATGACAGGCCTGAGTCACTGGTGTCCGGCTAGCAATTGTACATTTTATGGAAGACAGTATTGGGTTCCGACATTTGCAAACAATGTATTAATGGTCAGATCTGCTATACATCATTCAAGAAAGGAACATTTAACTAGCTTTGGGTCATGGATCTGATGTAAAATGAGAGAACAGAATGATAGGAGCCCTGAATGTTGACTCTATCATTTTGGTTTCTTGGTAGTCATTTACTGAAACTCAGCCACAAACTGAGAAGAAGAAGAAGAAATAACCTCAAACCATAAGGATAATGCCAAAGTGAGGGCATGGGGGTTAAAGTATATACTTGATGGCTAACCCCAACTGATTAAGTACTTTCCAAAAAGCTTCATTATCAAACATCCTAGACAGTGCAAGAATTTTCACCTCAATTTACCCAAGGGTCTGAGCACAAATCCTGCTTGAGTCAGCAAGGAAAGAGAGGAAAAGCAAAAAAGAACAAAGGTAAGAGGGAGAGAAGAACAGACTGAGTGTACAGAAGTAACAAGTAAAATCTGAAAAAGGTAGGGAAGCACAGAATTGCACCTTTAGCTAATGATTTTAGATGAACAGAAAAAATGAGCTTGAATTTCTATTTTGATGTTTCACGAACGTACATTACCACTCTGTGCTCTAATGACTATCTCTCTTGCTCTCTTGGCATTTATTCATGTAATAAAAGGCAAGGAATCATTTTACATCACTGTCTTGGCAACACTTTGGCCCTACAATGTCCCTTCTGGTTCTTATCATTCTGTTTCATACCAAATAGATGACAAAAATACAAATACCTGTTTATAAAGCCAGCCTCTCCTGACCACAGGCGCGTTAGGGTTCCTTTTGATTGAATTTGACCTCTTCCCAAAATTATGGACTTTTTTTGATGCCCGTGAAGTCTAAACAGAAAAGAACAGGCAGGGAAAACAAAGATGTTTACAGTGACTCCTTTAAAATTAGGCTGTATGTATGGGGGCTGGGGATATGGCCTAGTGGCAAGAGTGCTTGCCTCGTATACATGAGGCCCTGGGTTCGATTCCCCAGCACCACATATATAGAAAATGGCCAGAAGTGGCGCTGTGGCTCAAGTGGCAGAGTGCTAGCCTTGAGCAAGAAGAAGCCAGGGACAGTGCTCAGGCCCTGAGTCCAAGCCCCAGGACTGGCCAAAAAAAAAAAAAAAAAAAAAAAAAAAAAAAAAAAAAAAAAATTAGGCTGTATGGTTGTTTTTTTGTTTTCTCTTGTTTTTTGTGTCAGTCCTGGGGCTTGAACTCAGGGCCTGGGCACTGTCCCTGGCTTTCTCAAGGCTGGCACTCTACCACTTGAGCCACAGCACCACTTCCAGCTTTTTCTGTGTATGTGGTACTGAGGAATTGAACCCGGGGCTTCATGCATGCTAGGCAAGCATTCTACCACTCAGTCACCTTCCCAGCCCAGGCTGTTTGGTTTTTCCAAAAGGCAGAGTATGTGATAGCAGTTTACTTTCCTTGTGACGTAAGAGGAGCAGACCTTAAATACAAACTATTAACATTATATAAACCCAAGGATGGAACTTTGTGGTTTTCACGTCTCTGTGTACTATATAGTGTTTCAAGGAAAGAAAGTTCATTCCAAGCACAGGGCTCAGGGAGAGATGAGCCTCATCTGTGAAATATGAACACAATTGAGTCAAGAGTAGGAAACCTTTGCATTTCCAAGTATGCAAGTTTCAAAATGGCTGCCATGCTTTGCATGGACTTCCATGTTGCCAGGAAACCATGAGGCTGAACTTGAACTCCATAAAATAGAAAGCAGGTAATAGCACAAGCAAGGCTAGGCAGTGGAGGTTCACACCTGTCATCCCAGCTACTTAGGAGGCTGAGATCTGAAGATCAAAGTTCAAAGCTAGCTTGAACAGGAAAGTCCATGAGACTAATATTCAATGAACCACCAAAAGGTGGGACATAAAAGCTCAAGTGGTAGAGCTCCATCCTTGAGCAAAACAACTAATCAAGAGCTGAGATCCTAGGCCTATATTAGTTGTTCACACCTGTCATCCCAGCTGCTCAGGAGGCTGAGATCTGAGGATCACAGTTCAAAGCCAAACCTGGCCAAAAAAACCTGGCCAAAAAAGTCTGTGAAATTTCATCTCCAATTACGCATCTAAAAGGAGAAAGTGGAACTGTGACTCAAATGGTAGAGCCTTAGCCTTGAGTGAAAAAAACCAGGCCCAGCACATGTTCATAGAATAAGTAAACAAGAATAAAAAATAAAAATAAAAAGAGTAGAGGCTCTAAGTTCAAGACCCAGTATTGAAAAGACAACACAAAATATATACAAGGAAGGACTTTAAGCCTAGTACTGAAACAAAAAAGAATGTATTTTACAGTAGCAAAACAATTGTAATAATAAATTATGCATCAGGAAATAAGAGAGTAACTTTGGAATAGGAGTTTTAAAACAAAACTTGAATGTGATGTTGCAGTGAAATAAATTCACAAGGTATTTATAATCTCTAATTCTTGCCATGCACCTGCTGATCCAAGTGGACCTGGTGTTGGCTGGGTGCTAGCTTAAGTCTTTTGTTCTTGGCTTTCTGGCTCATGGCTGGAACTCTACCACTTGAGCCACTCCTCCAGCCCAGCTTTGGGGTGGTTAAATGGAGAGGATGTCTTGAGGAGTTTTCTACCCAGGCTGGTTTCAAACTGTAATCCTCCAGATCTGAGCTCCTGAGTCGCTCTGATGTCTGAGCCACCCGCTCCCAGTTCTTCTAGTCAAGAAAGTGTGATTTCTAGGCTGTTGATTTCCCTTCCCAAGTCTGGCGGCGCCAGCGGCGTGCCTGCTCTGTCCCCCACCGTCTCCTTCATCTTGGTGATCACCACCCCAAATCAGAACCCAGCATTTCCCAGAAATGCCTAATCCTAAAGTTACAAGTCGACTCTGGTATATTTCAAGCGACTATTCCTTACACCCAGGGGCTCTCCAATATATCCTTGAGTCCCTGAAGTGATGCAATACACACATCAGGGTACAGCCCCAATCCTCAAGTCTCTTGGGGAGTCGCTCTTGACACCGCCTGGCACCAGCACCTACGGGGGGATGAAGAGGAAAGGCAGGCACTCACCCTGCCGGCTGGACTCATGGGGTGGGCCGCGTAGTCAGAGGCTGGGCTGTAGTTGGCGGCTTCATTTAGCAGACTCCCAGGCCGTTCCTTCTTGTCTTCTGACGTCATGCTCGCAACAGCCCTGAAAATACAGCAGTTAGGGCTCCGACTGGCCAGGGTGAACAAGGTGGGTGTGCTATTTAGCGCGGGGGGGGGGGGGGGGGTGTCTAGTGCCAGGTGCTCACGCCTGTCATCCTAGCTCATAGGGAGGCTGAAATTGGGAGGATCGTGGTTCGAAGCCAACCTGGCTGGGGCAAGAAAGTCTGTGAGACTCTTTATTTCCAGTGAACTACCAAAACAAAAATACTGGAAACAGAGCTGTGGCTCAAGTGGTAGAGTGCTAGCCTTGAGCCGAAGAGCTCAGGGACAGCACCCAAGCCCAGAGTTCAAGTCCTAGGACCGGCACACATATACATATTTAGTTTCGTTGGTTGGTTGGTTTCGCCCCCCCCCACCCCATTGCACATACAGAGCCCACTTGACCTCCCGGCGTGCCCGTCTGACAATGTGCACACAGGAAACCTGCTCAGCCCTTTCCTGTTGCCCGTGGATTACAGAGTTGCTGTGGACAGCCCACGATCCGCCCTGTACTCACTGATCATTCACTACAAAAATACAGTTGTCTTGAGACGGCTGGCCGGTGACCGGATGCTTGCAAGTCACTTTCCTTTCATTGTGACTGGAAGAAGCAAAGAAGAAGAATGCATGTCAGTTCTTCAATCCCCAAGGCTTCCTATGTTGTCACCATATACTCCTTTCCTTTGGCTGTACTTATGTAGCCACCGAAGGATGGAGATGAGACCCAACCAAGATTGGCGGGAGTGTGTGTCTGTGTGTGCATTTCAGGGGCTGGGTGTGCCAATGTAGGTCATCAGGGCATTGTTACACACTGCGAGTGCAGGAAGTCATCCCGATCCTCTTCTCCCCAATATGAGGACCCCTCCCCAATCCCCCAATTTCAGGCCTTTGTCTAGGAAATAAACATTATCTTTTTGTTGTTGTGGTTGGTTGTAAGGCTTGAACTCAGAGCTCTTTCACTCAAGGCTGGCGCTCTACCACTTTGGGCCATAGTGCTACTTTCAGTTTTCCGGTGGTTCGTTAGAAATTTAAGAGTCTCACAAAATGTCCTGCCCAGGCTGGCTTCGAACTGGGGATCCTCAGACCTCAGCCTCTTGAGTAGCTGAGATGACAGACAGGCATGAGCCGGTGCTGGGCTGAAATACATACTTTTTAGCTTGAGTGCTGAGTAGTAAGAATAGGGCTCATATTGTCTTCTTGAAATAAAGCTATTTATCTGTACCAGGCCCCCCAAATATGAAATTTAGATATTGACATTCTACCATTACATCCATATACATGAATATCTTTTGTATTTGCCAATTATTAATTCTTTCACCAGATCACATAACATAAAGAAAGCAGCCCGCTGGGAGGAGCGATTGCAGGCATTTATTTCCCTTCCTTCTCTTTTTGGCCACAGTGAGGTTTGAACTCAGGGCCTGGCACTTGGGCCACGCCCCACGCCCCACGCTGCTATTTCTGGGCTCTGGGGAGAAGGTGTTGGTGATACTGTGCTGACGATTTTGAGTGGGCTGACTTTACACAAGCGTGCCACGCGTGGCCCGGTCCTGCAGGTGTGGGAACACACACTCTGGGAAACCGGAAGTTCGAGTTCTTCCAGGTGCCCGCCCTCCTTACTGTACTTGCAGCTGGCCAGTGAAGGCTCTGCCACTTTAATCCAATAAAACCCAAGGCACAACTTTGCAGCTGGAAGCTTCCATACCCACGGCTGCACTCCCGGCCTCCAGCACCAGCTCCTCGCAGAGGTAGGTGTGCAGGAGTTATAAAGGGTGCAAGAAAGCCCAGCAGTGAAAAGCCGAGGCTTGTTCTTTGAGGTAGGGTGGTACTCGTTGTTTCCAAGCTGGTGTCAAATTGTAATCTTGCTATTTCTCAAGTGGCTGGGATTACAGGAGTGAACGACAATGCCCAGCCTTTTGTTTTGTTCTGTCATTTGAGACAGGATCTCACTGGCTAGCCCAGGCTGGTCTCAATCTTCCCTGAGGCCTGGGATTACAGGTGCTTCCCAACCTCACTCAGCTGGGAAATTTGGCCAGGAAGAAGCAGCCCGAGAAAGGGATGAATGCCTTAATGAAGAATGGAGGGTCGCCGTCTTTGCGAAGTCCTCAAAAAGGGACAGCGGGGAACAGAGACTCCCTCCTGTAATCCTAGCTACTCAGGAGTCTGAGATCAGAGGACTGCAGTTCAAGGCCAGCCAAAGCGGAAGGATCCATGAGACTCCTCCCATCTTTAATTACCCAGCAAAAAGCCAAGCTGGAGTTGTGGCTCAAGTGTAAAGCTACAGCCAAGGGCAAAAAAAAAAAAAAAAAAAAGAAAAGGTAGGTAAGTGGGAGGCCCTGAGTTCAAGCCCCTGTACTAGCACAAAACCAAACTGTTGTCATCCTTCTAATGTTTTGGGTTAGTGCCCACATAGGGGACCCTCCCTGACTACAGCAAATAGACAAGCATGTGGCTTAGGACAGAGCTGATTGTTTTTAAGTTAGCAAAGAGACTGTTAACTGCTACTAACCCAGCGGCTAGCCACAGCTAATGTTAGACTTTGGAGTGATATTACCCAGTGGAACAAAGAAAGCTTATTAAGTAGTGCTCCCTAGATGTCACTGGCAGTATTGCTCAAATTATACCCAGCAGGCAAAAAGAAAAAAAAAAAAAAAACAGAAAAAGAACCCTCCCCCCACCCCCCCCCAGCCCCATCCCAACAGACATTGGTTGGCTCTGATGAAACTCAGATGCAAGCCCCATCTATGGGATCTGCTATGACTCATGTATTTCCCTTCAGGAAAGAAGAAGAGGATTTAATTTAGTTTTAAGCAAAGTAGGATTTATCTCAGCCAGGCTTGGCACCCAGCTGCGGGTTGGTAATTCTTCTGGCAAGCCTGGTAGGAGAGCCAACACCTCCACTTGGGTTTGTTTCTTTTTAATAAAGGGCCCCACTCCCACAGGTGACCAAGAGAAGTGGGGGGGGCGTGGCCTCGGGAGCTGAGTAGCTAGGATTATAGAGATTATACAGTAACCAGTACTGGAGGTGTAGCAGAGTGAGGGTAGCCTTGTCCGGTACACACAAGGCTCTGGGTTCAAACCCAGGCCTCGCACACGGGTGATAATAACACAGTAACTGCTTTACCCTATGAGCATCAATCCATCAAAATGATTTAGGTGTAGAGACACATCTATAGTCGCCTGTGAGTTACAGAGTCCAAAGTGATTTCAAAATTGTTATTCCGTGTACATTTCAGTCGTGGTTTCTTATGGAGAATGATTCTAATTTATATTTGTTTTACTAAGGAGAAAAATCTTACTTTGAAGTCTGGCTGCCACAGCGACGGTTTCAGTCATTTATTTTTCAACCAAAAATCCTCCCCCCCACCCAAAACCCCAAAAAACATGCTGGCATTGAAAAATTGTGCCTGTAATGCAAAAACAATGTTTTAGGAATAAAATGAAATGCAGCAAAAAGCTCCCAGCTTTTCTCGGGAGAGGGAATTCTTGAGCTTTGGTAATGTGAGTTAGCAACCCCGAAGACTGTAATTGTTTTTCTCAACATGACAAGTATCTATTTCCTTTGCCCACTGGATGTAAGGGGAGTTAAGTGCTTGCAGACATGGAGTCAAACCGCCCTGACTCATTCCCGCCCCTTGCCAGCGGCTTCATGCTTAACCCTTTCTCCGCCATTCACATCTGGTGGGCAAAAGTGAGCACGCACCTGGTGTGAAGATGTCACCCCGCGAATGGCAGGGCGGCACTGGTTCAACTTTACGACCAGTACGTTCATTTATAAATGCTTATGGCAGCCAGGTGCCGGTGGCTCACGCCTGTCATCCTAGCTACTCAGGAGGCTGAGATCAGAGGATCAAGGTTCAAAGCCAGCCCAGACAGGAAAGTCTGTGAGAATCTTTTTTTTTTTTTTTTTGGCCAGTCCTGGGCCTTGGACTCAGGGCCTGAGCACTGTCCCTGGCTTCTTTTTGCTCAAGGCTAGCACTCTACCACTTGAGCCGCAGTGCCACTTCTGGCTGTTTTCTATATACGTGGTGCTGAGGAATCGAACCCAGGGCTTCACGTATAGGAGGCGAGCACTCTTGCCACTAGGCCATATTCCCAGCCCCAAGTCTGTGAGACTCTTATCTCCAATGAACCATCAGAAAACTGGAAGTGGAGCTGTGGCTCAAGTGGTAGAGCACCAGCCTTGAGCAAAAAGCTCGGGGGGGCAGCGCCCAGATCCAGAGTTCAAGCTCCAGGACCAGCAAAGAAAATGCTTATGGTGTTCATAATGCCACCAGAGGATGAGCTGCTTTTCCCATTTTTTTTTCCTCTTTATTTTGTTCCAGTCTAGAGGCTTGAACTCAGGGATTAGGCACGGTCTCTGAGCTTCTTTAGCTCAAGGCAAGTGAGTGCTCTACCACTTGATCCACAGCTCCTTTTCCAGCTTTTTGGTGTTTAATTAAGAGAGAAGAGCCCCATGGCCTTTTCTGCCTGAGCTGGCTTTGTAACTACAATCCTCAGATCTCAGTGCCTCCTTGTGTACCTGGGATTACAGGCGTGACCTCTGCCGCCCGCCCATCCCAGACTGCACTGAGCCTTCCCTGATCCACGCTTTGCTCTGAAGTCTTCCTGTCCTTCTCCCCCAGGGCTGCCTCCCACGAAGGTCATTTCCACCAGAGGCACTCGGGCTCCACAGGGAGATTTCCCTAGTGTCTCCTTCCATCGTCCCACCGTCCGCCATAGTTTCCCTCTCTTAGTCAGGTGTTCTGACAAAAATCACCACGGCAGATGTAGAGAAGTCCCCTCACGTCCCTAACCCAAGTGGTAACAAATGTAAAGCAAGTGATCACTAGCATGAAGGGAAAAATCCACCCCAGCCCAAACCCAAAGGAGCCTAAAGAAGGAGCTGGGGGCGAGGGACTGAGTTCAAGACGTCAGCACTCACGTGCCAATCACGTTCAGTTCATGTCTATGCACAGAGAACTTACAAACCATAAAAAGCTCTTGAAAATTAAAAAAAAAAATTACAATTCCACAAGCGAAACCTTAGTAATGGAGCTTATGTAACTCAGGAAGCAACACAACCGAATTAACACTCATCCTGGGTGTAAGGACACAGTTATATTTTGGAATACTTGATAAATTACACACAACAATGGCTGAGAGAGATGACAGGACCCTTCTACCTTCAAGTCACTGGGTGTGAACTCACCCTGGGGGCAGAGAGCTGACCTGAGCTATAAGCACCACCAAAGTCATTTTCTGTCAGGTATTCCAGAATCACAGGACATTTCTGGTTGACATTAGCAACCACTCCATGGGAGTGGTAGCCAGGAATATCCCACCTCTGTCTTAAAGAGGCTTGACATTTTTCTTTTGGTGCTGGTCCTGGGATTTGAACTCAGGCCTGGGCACTGTCCCTGAGCTTATTTGCTCAAGGCTAGCCCTCTACCACTTAGCCCAAGGTCTACTTTAGCACTTTAAAAGACTACTGAGTGGCTATAGGAAAATACTGTCGGGAAAATCTTAGGGCAGGAATTTTTTTTTTTTTAAAGAAAACAAATCAGAACCTCAGCTCCAAACAAGTGAATGTTCAGAAAATTCCTCTTGTCATTTAGAAGCAATAATGTGGCATTAAAAAATATATATATATACGGTCAGGACTTCATGAATCAAGACAACAGTACTTACTCCCTAACAAATGTTAGAAAATTATATTGCCTTGTAACGTACACTAAATGGACTTTTACTACACTCCCGGGAAGGAAACAAATGACGAATTAGAAAAAAGGCTAAGTTTCAAGTACCATTTTTCCCCCTAGAGTCTTGCTGTGCAGCTCAGGCTGACCTCAAATTCAGGAGTCTCCTGCTTCTATCTGCCTCCTGGGTGCTGAGATTACAGGCAGGGGCCACTATATCCAGCCAAGTACTAATTCTAACATGTTCCACTTTCAATACATAAATCTAAATCATCACACAAATCGAAGAGCTACTTCTATACAGTTTCTCTTCTTCTCCTTTGGTTTTGCACGCTTGCTGGTAGTACTGAGGAATGAACTCAGGGTCTTTATCCCTTTTCAGATATATTCCCAGATAGGGCTAGAACCCTGATCTTTCTACCAATATCTTCTGAGTAGTTGGGATCACAGGCATAAACCACCCTGCTCAGCCCCCCAATACTTTTTTTTTCAATAAAAATCAAAATGATACCATAAACAGTTCAACAGTAGCAGGGGAAATGTAACTACTCTTCAATGTATAGTATTTACTATATATTTTTAAGTACTAGGTGAACTTTATCACTATGACCACTTCCAGAACACAAGTCAAACAATACCCTGTCGACTTCGCAAAAAGTAAAATTAAAAAAAAAAAGATATAACATTCCTATACACATAAATAAACCACCATGGTGTGGAATAACATAAGCATGAGGGAAACACATAGGTAATTTACATGAAAGCTGCTTTTGAGTCCATCTATCTTGACCACCAGCATTAAGATTTTCTCCGAGACAGCGAGAATGGGACAGAAAACCAAAGCCGAGCTGCTGGCAAGGCCGGCTTCCCGACCTCGGAGAGCGCACGAGGAGAGGGGGGGACTGGAATGCCACGTGGGCATAAACCCAGGGCACAGCGCCTGCATATCACGGGCTGGCCAGCTTAGCGACTGGACCTGGGTGTTTGACTCCTTCTTTTTGCTCGCTTCTAATGCATACGCACAGCCATCACCAAAAACACTGCTTGTAGTCAGAGATCCTATGGAATTAGACTTAGGAATCTTTATTGCCCATTTCAGCTCTGTGTGTCCCCCCCCTCCCCGCAACCACCCTCTTCTTTCTTCACGTGGCCAGTTTGAACTTCCTGTCCATTTCAGATGCTGAAGCAGCTCCTTGTCCCTGATTTCTGATGCCTCAAAAACATCTTTGTCTGAGGCACATGCCCACAGGTCGTGGCCCCCAACCCCATCTCCGTTTATTGCCGAGTTTAAATTGTAGACGGCCCCCCAAAACAATGGGAGGGATCTGAAGAGCATCTGCAGTAAAATCTGAAAGAGCACGGGGCTTCAATATTCATGAACTTTCTGCACACAGGACTTACATCTTGAAGCTTTAGGCAAAAATCTGATCTGGAAGTTGAAAAGGTAGCAACTTCAAGAGAAAATGTGGATCAAGTTAAACGAAATGTCAAGTTCAATAAAGTGAACTGGAGAACTCCTGAATTTCTATGCTTCCAAATATGGGAGTACAATTGAACCTGGATGTTTAATATAAGGGAATTAGTCCCTGAATCTGTATTCTTACACAATCGCATACACAGACCTGATTGAGGCTGGGCACCAGTAGTACATGCCTGTAATCCTAGCTACTCAGGAGGCTAACTTAAGATCAGAGGCTGGAGACTCAAAGCCAGTCTGGGCAGGAAAGTCCTCTTATATCCAGCTAACCACCAACAAGCTGTGGCTTAAGTGATGAAGCACTAGCTGTTAGCACAATACAGCTCAGGGACAGAGCCCAGATCCGGAATTCAAATCCTAGGACCAGCAACAACAAACCAAACCTAAGACTATTTCCTTTCAATACTTAGGTTTCCAAATAGGCACAGTAAGTCACAGTCTTCACTTGCTTTAGCACATTCAGTGGAATTTTATTTCTTACCAACTCTCATAGTGCCTTTTCTCTGGTTAGACTTTAAAAAAAAAAAACCAAACATGCCTATTCCTTAAAACCGTGAATAGTCTTCGACCTTGAAATCAGCTGCGACTCAACACGTCATCAAAACAATTAGGCTGGAAGTGTCAACATACCAAAAAAAAAAAAAAAAGTACGGGCTTTAGGTTGCATAATATTACTAGAATAAAACTGCAATAATATTAACCCATAGGAAATTAAAAAAAATTTCGGGGGGGAGGGGGTGTGTGGAACCCTGAAAACAGCTCCATCCAAAATCGAAACCAAATTGTACACATCATGTACTCTTCTCACTGATACTTTCAAAACAAGTAAATCAAGCGACCAAGTGTAATGAAAGAACCATGCATGTCATAACAGAAATACGAATAAAATTAACAGCTACATTTCCCAGCACCTACAACCCATGGCAGAGTGGTAGTTACACCCTTTTGAGGTTCTTCAAGCTCTGCTCGTGTATCATTTCCTCGCGAATGCTGTCCTTCAGGCTAAGGATCACAGAAACCCTAACTTTGAATCCTATCACTGAAACGACTCCTCAGTTTAAGGAATTAAGCAGCCGCCAGCCATTTCAAGTACTCCTGTTAAACCCAAATCTTTGGCTCTGAAGCAATCCATGATTACTCTGTAATTTATGTAAGGAACTGCAAGGAGAGATTAAAGAGGAGAGGCATGTTCAATACCCACCAGCCAAACAGAAATGGTGAAGTCCTCTAAAACCTAAGGAACATCTCCCAGTAAAGATCTTACAAGGCAAACAGCAAGGCCAAGCCTCTGCACTTGGCATTGGGAGCTGCACAGATTTGCAAACTGGGAAAGGACCTGGCTATGGAGTGAGTGTCAAGGCGCAAATGTTACTTACCAGCCTTCTCCCAAGGGTCCTGGTCCTTTGTGTGTCTCGGTGCTGCTTCCCAAGGGAGCCCTGAGGGGACTGAGCTCTGGGAGTCTCCCGCCCAGGCTGACGTCACACCCAAGTCATTGCAGCCCCTCCCTCCCGTGCCTTCAAGCTAAGGAAAAGATGATTTTTCTTCCACAGATCAGAGGGGTAGCATGATACACGGCTCCACGCAGCTTTTGAAGAAAATTGCTCGCAATAAATGGATATTTCCTGTTTAAAAAAATGCATGCCTACCAAATGACAAAGTGACTCACTGCAAAACACTTTTTTTTTTTTTTCTTTTTGGGTGGTGGCTACCATCTCTGAAATGGAGCCTTATTATGGCTTGGAGATTCCAGCCATGGCCAGCGGAACAATGACCACTTCCGGGACTTAAGACCAGCAAGGGGAAGTTCTGCATTTATCTGCCTTCAGTAAAACACCAGGTGCTAAGTAGCACAGCCAAGGAAAGCCAGGCAGAGGCTGGGCTGAGCTAAATGAACTAGCAGAGGACATAGGATTTCCATAGTTAGCTGTATACCAGGCCTGGGGCTTGAACTCAGGGCCTGGGTGCTGTCCCTGAGCTTTTTTGGCTCAACCTTAGTGCTCTACCACTTGAGCCACAGTGCCACTTTCGGTCTTTTCTGAGTAGTTGATTGGAAATAAGACTCTCATGGACTTTTCCTGCTGGGGCTGGTTTTGAACGAAGATTCTCAGATCTCAGGTTCTTGGACTCCTGAGTAGCTGGGATTATAAGGCGTGAGCTACCAGTGCTCAGTTCTCAATTTTCTGATGGGGGAAGTAAAGATGATTATTTAATCCTCCTGAGATTCTTTTCTGAGAATTACAGGAGAAAAATCAGGTAATTAGAAGAGTACTCACTACCTAATCGTTTATTTAAATATGGGGTCATATTTAACAGCTGACTGGATTTCTTCTACTGGCATGGTCTTTGGTCAAAATAGTGTTTAACACATCAGAGCAGACAAATGACTTTAGAAATCGACTGTCAACATCTTGTTAGAATGTGAAGATTTCAATCTGAGATGTGGTAAGACCAAACTTCACATGTAATGAATCGGCATTTTCATATGTAACAGCTAAAATGAAAATTTAGGACTAGAGTTGTTGCTCATGTGGTAGAGTACCAGCTATGAGCATGAGGCTCGAGCCCTGAGTTTGAGCCTTGCGATTGGCACACAAAAATAAAATAGCAAACAACAAATGAAAACACACAGATCAAAATTGCCAGCACCTCAAAATGAAAAAAATGACATTGTTTCACCACGCAGTTTGAAGTGGAGGAAAATCAGCCTAGGGCTTGCTCTCAGCAAAGGATTTGCATGTCTTACAAAGTACGGATGAGGAATTCATCCTGTTTCTTTTCAGGATATGGTTTTGCTTAACTTCAGTTACATTCAGTGTACACTTGTTACAGCAAAAAAGCAAGCAAAGGCGTTGGAGGCTCATACCTGTAATCCTTGCTACTCAGGAGGCTGAGATCAGAGGAAAGTCTATGAGACTGTTATCTCTAATGAACCACCAGAAAATCGGAAGTGGAGCTGTGGCTCAAGTGCTAGAGTGCTAGCCTTGAGTGGAAAGGGCTCAGGGGCAGTGCTCAGTCCCTGAGTTCAAGCCCCAGCACTGGTCAGATTGCCAGGAATAATCAATAAGTAACCCTGAGGCTGAGTACTTGGTGAGCAAAGTTACCATACCCTGTATGGTTCCTGTGGGGCTCAGGCCAAGAAGACAGGGACCTTCCACCCCATCCTCAGATCCTAAGAGCCTCAAGTGACAGGCAGATCATCGGCAAGAGCAGGAAATAACCAGATCATTAGAGTGATCCAATGTGCATAGCCCGGAGAGAAAGGGGTTCGCTGCTGGCAGACTCCAGGGAAGGCTTGTTAACAATGAGTGTCAGCTAACCAGGCTATTATTTCACTATCCAGTGCACACTACAGAGGAGATCTAACTTTGACCTCTACAAGCTGCCCTGTGAACAGAGATACAATGTACTGGGGGGGGGGGGGCGAGGGGGGAGATCACGTGCTACTAAAAACAGGGCAATTTTTGTAAGGGCAGTGCCTAGTTAGCTCTGCACAGCTTCTTCTGTCCATCCAGAGGCTAGCCTGGGAAAGGGAGCAAAGGCAGGCCCTGCAGATGGCTGTCCCAATCCTCTGTGCATTGTAAACTGGTGGGAAATCCTAAAGCTCAACGGATTTCAATTCTCTTTTCATGTATGCTGTGCATTACATAATGGCACAGGCCACTGTGCAAGTCCTTCCTTTTCCTACTACCATCTTCAGTGCTACTGACATCTCAACCATACTCGTCTACAGACCACGCAGTGGGTACTTAACATAAGGAAACATGACAGCCTCATCTATCTTCAGTTAACAAGTCTCATCGGGCACCAGTGGCTCACACCTGTAATCCCAGCTACTCAGGAGGTTGAGATCTGGAGGCCATGGTTCCAAGGCAGCCTGGCTAAGAAAAGTCTGTGAGACTCTTATCTCGAATCAACCACCAAAGTGGAGCTGTGGCTCAGTTGGTAGAATGCTAATAAGCCTTGTGTCAAAAGCTCAATAATAGCACCGAGGCCCCGAGTTCAAGCCCCACGACCGGCACAAAACAAAAGCATTTTGTGTAAGATGGCGGCGGGTACTTATGTCAAGCAACCACTCTGACAGAAAAGATTGTAACTGCTACAGCCAGTGATGGCTGGAAGAGAAACAAGTTCTGTCCTGTGCCAACGTTGGCCATCACCCAGCCCCCATCATGTTTTATAAATGCATTAGTTGTATGTACCAGGCAGATTCATTTTGACGTGTCCATACATGACACAACATGCCTTAATCGCAGTCAAACCCCCAAGTGTGACACTTTCAATTCACAACCCAACCAATGCTCCAGAGCTGGTCCATGCTAGCATGCTAGCACACTAAAATTTCACATCCCAGCAAACTTCTGGGGGGGGGGGGAAGTAATTGGGAGACACTTGAATGATTTAAAAATCAAATTAATTCATAAGCACCTGCTTAGAAGAGGCTAATTATGAAAAAGCCCTTCATAGCACGAGGTTTCCTTCCCCCAGAGGGAGCGGAAGCTTCTAGAATGCACCTGATGACTAAGAGGAGGCAGAAGTTTTGGAGGACTTCTCGTTTTCAGGTCATTTATGAACAAGTTTCCCCTCTAAAGTCAGATCAATAAGACACAAGAGTTAAGATATTTCTCCTTTCCTTTTGGTTTTCTTTGAATGGTTTCTAAGTTCATTGTCCCTTTTTGTGGGAGGTCAGTTGGAATTAATCCCCCACTTTTTGTGTGTATGTGCCAGTCCTACAGCTTGAACTCAGGGCCTTGGCTTTTGTGCTCAAGGCTAGTGATCCACCACGTTGAGTCATAGTGCCATTTCCGGCTTTTTGGTAGCTAACTGGAGGTAAGAGTCTCATAGACATTCCTATCCAGGCTGGCTTTGAACTGCAATCCTCAGATCTCAGCCTCCTGAATAGCCAGGATTATAGGTGTGAGCCACTGACACGCAGCCTATGGAAATGTGCTTGGCCACACTTCCGCCTCAAAGAACGTGGTAGGAGATGATGTAGCAAACTACTGTGGATAATAAGTGGAAGGCTATGTTTGTGGAGACAGAACTAATGCTAATAAATCCATTGAAACACCAAGTAGAAAGCAAAGCTAGACGTAGACTCGTTTGGCGAGGCTACGCATTTTGCTGCCAGTGTCTTTCTGCCCCTCCTTTTTTTTGGGGGGGGGGGGGGCCTCAGCCTCTGAGCCACGGGGAAAAGTGAGGTCTAGAATGCATCTACACTAACCTTTCTTTTGGCTACTTGAAGACAATTTCACTTACAGAATAAAAATGGATGCCAAGTGCTGAATCCTTAGCTATGTTCTCTAGTTAGCAATTACAACTCAGGAAAAGCTCTGAAGTTTATGGGAAACAAACATTGTATGACAGCTTTATAGTTATATATGTCTATATATATTAATATACTGCGTCTGTGTGTGTGCGCGCATGCGTGGAACATGAAATTGGCTGCCCCTGAGTTTCTTTGGCTCAAGGTTAGTGCTTGAGCCACTTGAATCCAGGTTTACTTCTGGTTTTCTGGTGGTTCATTGGAGATAAAGAGTCTCACAGACTTTCCTGCCCCGGGTTGGCTTTGAACCGGGATCCTCAGATCTCAGCTGCCTGAGTAGCTGGGATGACAGGCACAATCCACTGGTGCTTTCTTGAATATTCACTTCAGAATGACAGACTGGAGCCTAATCCCGAGTTTTCTGGTGGTCCTGGGGTTTGGAATCGATGCTCTGCTACTTCAACCTTGTCTCCAGCCCTGCAGATGGTTTTTCCCGGCTAATGAGGCCATAAAAATTGAAGTGATTTTCTACAGAGCCAGATTCACCAACAAAACATCCATTATTCAAGGACCAACCATCCACTCTTCACTTGTGCCATCTGCCTGGAAGCCACATGATCGTCTTTGGATGCAGAAATAGAATCAGACATACGATACCATTATGGTCTCATTATCATAGGAAACAGAACTCAGAGGAACCCCACAATGGCCGCTCTGTGTGTCCGCCTGGCGCATGCAGCAAACGCCTGCCTCCACTCCCCCAAGTCTGCAGAACATCGGGTTCCCTACAGCCTTGATTTTGCACCCAGGATGGGAGGGGCCCCATGGCTGGTTTTCTGGTGGTTAAATGGAGATGAGTCTCACCGACTTTCCTGCCTGGGCTTTGGGTTTTGAACCACAATCCTCAGATCTCAGCTTCCTGAGTAGCTAGGGTGACAGGCATGAGCCAACGGGTACCTGGCAGTTATGATCCTCTAATAATCATTATTATTTAATTTTCTGTTGTGAGTTTTCATGAAAAACGATCGACATACACAAATGTACTCCATACCCAGCTCAACACCATAGAAACTTTCCAACATGATGATCTTTTTTTTTTTTTTTTTTTTTTTTTTTGCCAGTCCTGGGGCTTGGACTCAGGGCCTGAGCACTGTCCCTGGCTTCATTTTGCTCAAGGCTAGCACTCTGCCACTTGAGCCACAGCGCCACTTCTGGCCATTTTCTACATATGTGGTGCTGGGGAATTGAACCCAGGGCTTCATGTATAGGAGGCAAGCACTCTTGCCACTAGGCCATATCCCCAGCCCTCCAACACAATCTTTTAACGTGTCATATTTATAAATTACTGTAGTGGATTACTGTTAAATTATTATTTTACCTTTGGAGATATTAGGCCCAACCCAGTTTTTTTTTTCTTTTGAGTCATCACTGCACCTAGCACTCTATACTCTAACTATATGGCTTAGGGCAGATCATGCCAAACGTCTAGAATTGTTGCAGGATTCTTTATAGCTGATGATTTAAAAGCAGCGTGGGCAGTAGCTCAAACAATAAGGATGGCTTATTTCTAACATGCTCTTAAGACGACATAAAGGTTTCAAATGTCAAAATGCTGTAAGTTTCAAAAAGCAAATTGGAAGCAGGCTTTGGTGACTCACACCTGTACGTAATCCTAGCTACTGAGGAAGCAGAGATCGGAGGACCACAGTTCAAAGCCAGCCTTAGCAGGAAAGTCCATGAGACTTTTATCGCCAATTAGCCACCAAAAAAGAAAAAAAACCCTGGAAGTGGAACTGTGGCTCAAGTGGTAGAGTGCTAGTTTTGAGCAAAAATATTCAGAGAAAATGCCCAGGCCCTGAGTTCAAAGTCCAGGCAGGACCAGAGCCTAAATAAATACATATAAAATAAATGTTGGAGCTAGGTACTGGTGCCTCATTTCTTTAATCCTAGCTACTGAGGCTGAGGACAGGAAGACTGAAGTTCAAAGCCAGCCCTTGACTAGCAAAAGGCCAGGCTGGAGGTGTGGTTCAAGCGGCAGAGCACCGGCTGTAAGTGTAAAGGCTCAGCATGAGGCTCTAAGATCTAATCCCTGAAGGAAAGAAAAAATTAAGCAGAGGAGGGCCTCCTGCCCCCCACATCATGCAAGCCCACGCCCTCGCCCAGGGGACTCAAGTGTCTGCTGACGAGGCAAAGGCCCGTCATTCACCTCGGCCAGCTGCACACAAGGACAGCATAAAACACCCAGGCGCTTATGCGGTGTCTGTATTGTGCCATAGTGCCGCATTATTTATAACTCACAACATTTTCATCTTTCACAACCCAGAAAAAAAAAAGAATCTCTTGGCAAGGAGAACAAGCTTAAATGGGCAGGGAGATTCCGGGCGCTGCAAAAGAAGAAATAAGTTTGGAGTAAGCAAATAAACGCTGGAGTAAAGAGGACACAGAATGAGGCTTCTTTGCGCACAGATGAGACACCCATGCCTGTAGCCCAAGGAGAGAGCCCCAGGGAGACCCCTTAGCACCTCCCAACAGGTCCTGCCCTGGGGTCTGGAACCTATGAACCTCCAAACCACAGGCAAGACTGTGTGGCCCCATCCACGTGGTCGGCCTGATGTCTGGAGAAGAGGAAGGAGACTCCAGTCCCTAAACCTGGTCTTCTCCCACGCGAAACCACCCATGCTAAATGATTGCTAGCTCGGGGACAATTCCACAGTGATCAAGACGTCACATGCAGAGTCGATTTTTAGACTGATATCTGAAAATGTCAAAGTAAAAAAAAAAAAAAAAATCCCAGAGTATTTTTAGGATTTTGCTGGGACATGTGTTTTTCATTAAGGTTTCTCCAAATTACCAATTCTATGTTTAGCATAAAGCTTCTGGATAAGTATGCTAATGAGCCCCCCAAAACATCAATTCTACCAATTCTTTCTACTTGGGAGAGGCAGAGACTAGAAGAGCTGGGGTTCAAGGCCAGCCCAGGCCAAAAGACCTCCATCTCAATGGGGAAAAAGCAGCCTGTCCTCCCAATTATACACAGGAAGGATAATAAGGAGGATGGCAGTCCAAGACCCTATTTAAAAAAAAACAAACCCGAAATTAAAAGGACGAAGCACTAGAGCGCCTTTAAAGTAAGTGCATGTCTCTGAATTCAACCTCCAAACCAACAAGACAATTCTATATGCTTGAGAAGAAACCTGCCGGACCTCCGTGTGCAAGAGGAATGCTGATGTCCCATAAAGCCGATACTCAGCCCGCAGAGCCTTCTGCGGGGCAGCACGGCCCACGCAGGTGGGGATTCCAGGCCTGGGCCACGGATCCATCCCCGTGGACAACACATGATGCGCAGACTGAGGGAAGGAAAGCTGCTACTACCCAAATTAGGTTTCCCATTAAACAGGGGCTCCGGTGGCAAGCGGGGCTGGCGGCCACCCTCCCCTCCCACTGGGCAGCCCCCAAAACACGTTGTATTCTTGCGGGCAGTCCAGGACTCATGCCTGTCATCCCAGCTACTCAGGAGTCTGCGATCTGAGGATCGTGGTTCAAAGCCAGCCTGGCTAAGAATGTCTGTGAGACTCCAATTAACCCTGAAAACCCGCTCAAGGGGCGGAGCGCCTAGGAGGCGACAGTGCCAAGGGCAACCTTGTTTCCACAGCCACTGGGTCTGAGAGGAATGGTGGGGAGCGCGGGAGACAGCAGGGCCAGGGCGGGGCTGGGCGATGAGGGCGGGGCTCGGCAGCAGGGGCGTGGCTAGGTGATGAGGGCGTGGCTCGGAAACAGGGGGAGTGGCTCACAGAGCCTGGCTTGGCGATGAGGGCGTGGCTCAGAGACAGGGGGCGTGGCTTGGCGATGAGGGCGTGGCTGTGTGATGGACACTGTGGCAGGGGCGTGGCTGGGTGATGAGGGCTTGGCTCAGAAACAGGGGGCGTGGCTGTGTGATGCGGGCGTGGCTCGGAAACAGGGGGCGTGGCTCAGAGACAGCCTGGCTTGGCGATGAGGGCGTGGCTCAGGGGCAGGGGCGTGGCTGGGTGATGAGGGCGTGACTCTGAGGTGGGGGCGTGGCTGAACGGAGGGCATGGCTGAGTGACAGATGTGGCCGGGCGGTGGGGGGCGTGGCTGAAAGGCGGGGGCGTGGCCCAGTGATAGAGGACATGCCGGGGGCGGGGCTGGGGGCGGGGCTAGGCAGTGGTGACCCCGGGGAACGGGCCAGGCCCCCGAGGGTTAGTTACCTAACGTGCGTGTGTCGCGTGTCTCCGGCTTCCCAGGCAGCAGAGCACTTGGACATTTTGCGCAGGTGAGCTATTCTTAATTAAAAAGGCACCGGCTGACAACCGGTAAAAAGCCTGGCTCCAGCAAGTTTTCTCGGGTTGGATGGGGGGGGGGGTGGCCCTGGGGACCACAGTGACGTGGGGGGGGGGCGGGTGAACCCGGAGCCAGGGTCGGGGAGGGCCCCCCACCGCGCCCCTCCGTGAGCACACCAGCCCTGGGAGCACACCCTCACCCCCCAGCTCCCGGGAGGGGCACGGGGCAGGGGGGGGGGTGCGTTCACCCAATGGAACCTCTGCGCAGGCGCAAGCAGGATCCCCCAAGGACACACGCGCACACACACATATACATGTGCACACACATAGATGCATATACACATACATATACGTATGCACACACACACACCATCTCCACACGGTGATGTGATTTTAGTCTCCAGGATGGGGGTCACAAACACACAACCCAAATCCTGCTCATCGTGAAACAGGAGCATGGATGAGAAATGCCGCATGGTAAGAGAACATGGGATACACGCACGCACACACACACGTGTGACAGTACCCCCCCCCTCCGGCTCCATGGTCAGACACAAACATTCCGCAGTAAAGGAGAGAAATCACGAGCGATCGCAGATAATTTCAGACGAGAACTGCCGTGGACCAAGCACTTCCGTCACTAATCCACTCACTAAAAATAGAACGGGCTCTAAATATGAATA
Organism: Perognathus longimembris pacificus; assembly: GCF_023159225.1. NCBI lineage: Eukaryota > Metazoa > Chordata > Mammalia > Rodentia > Heteromyidae > Perognathus > Perognathus longimembris. Next base: position 3,392,265 of record NC_063187.1, read on the forward strand.
TGGAATAACCAGACCGCTTTACACAGTGACGGTTCATAATTTTAGATGAAGTGACCAACTGTATCACAAGGCAAACTTTTTTCTATTTCTAGCCAGCATGTGAGTATTACTGTAAAAAGCCCTTTTCTGTAAAGAAATGATTGATCTCATGCAAAATAGCTCTGACCAATCATGTTAGTAAATCCAGCACAGACATAAATGTAAGGCAAATTATAGAATTCATTCAAGTACAGGGCTTAAAAATGCTAAACCATCAAAAAAAAAACAACCCCTCAAAAACCCAGAGTCTCTTGGTACACAATTCTGCTGACATTATTCAGCACAAGAGAGAAAATGAAATTTGTGGAGAACATGAAGAAATGCCAGCAGAGCAAATGATGAACTTGTCCAGCTCAGAAATGTGCTGTTAGGATTGCCAGAGACCAAAGCTTTAAACCACAGAGTAATCGTCTCCTGGTCTAAGCTAAGTTACTTCCATGTAAACCTGGCAGCTTAGTTAATACAACATAAGCTCCAGACGCAAATCCTCACCTCGCTAGGGTTACAGAATAAAAGAAAGCAGAGTTTATTTACTCACCCAAGATGTTTTTTCCGGAAGCCGGTGGCCTTCTCTGGGGCCCAGGCTCCTGAGGGCGGATGACAAGCTTGCTGACAGGCTAGATAGGGCCACCTTGCTCTTCTGCTCTTTCCACTAAGAAAGAACCAAGCTGCAGTCTCCCTGGGAAGTGTTTCCTGTGAGCATGCTCAGCCTCTCACTTAAATGACTTGGTATTTCACCTCAGCTGGGATGACCTACTTGCAAACAAACTCAAGAGCGCCGCAAATCCAATCAGAGATCATTAGCTGTAATACACGAAATGGAACTGCCAAAGGAGAACTGATTTGTTTGGAAGCTTGTGATTTTTCTGTGGTTCCTTTGACTTGATGTGACTAGAAAGGACTATCTATGCATGTTTATGAAAACAAGTCTTTAGGTTTCAATATTAAATTAACTATATCAAGGTAAGTGTCCGCAAACTCTGGAATGAGATTGACTGGCATCAAGAGATGACTCTCCACACATAAATATGATCACAGATAAACTGAGCAAGGTGTGAGCCCCCCACCTTTGTTTCTGCACCTCTCATTCTAGGTCAAGTAAGTCCATCTGCAATAATAGTTGCACATTATGGAGTAGATTATACTTTGATGACTGTGCAAGAACACTGACAAGCCTGTAAGGCAATTAAGAAAATTGTGCACTTTAGCCAGGCCCTGGTTGCTCATGCCTATAATCCTAGCTACTCAGGAGACTGAGATTGGAGGATCATGGATTGAAGTCAGCCTGGGTAGAAAAGTCCCCAAGAGACTCCTATCTCCAAAACAGGCAGTAGAGCTGTGGCTCAAAATGGTAGAGCGCTAGCCTTGGGCAAAAGAGCTCAGGGGTAGCACCCAGGCCACAAGTTCAAGCCCCACAACTGACAAGAAATTTTTTTCTTCTTAAAAATTGTGCATTGAAAACACAACTTTTGCGAAGATGCCACTAAACCCACCAGAGTTTACAAGAATAAAGTTGCCTGGTTTGGCGGTGGGGGGAGCCCTTCCCACCCACTTCCTGTTTTAACCTGGGGCAGAGGAGAGAAACCAGGAAGTGTCTGCACACTTGGCCTGCGCCAAGCTTGGTGCGGCTTGGCGGGCCGGCCACTTCCAGGTACTGCTTCTTTCCCTTCCTCTTTCTTCTTCTGCACTTGAGTCACTTCCCTGGTCCCTAGCTAGAATTCCCGGTCTCCTAGACATCCAACTTCACTAGAGAGACACAGGGTCTCCTGATGTAGGCCAGGCCGGCCTCCAACCCTAGATTGTCCCTACTTCTGTCTCCTGAAGGCTGGGATTCCAGGCATGTACTACCATGCTCTGTTGTTATTATTATTTTGCTGGTCCTGGAGCTTGAACTCAGAGCCTGTCTCCTGTGCATGGAAATGCTACAATAACCCCCCCCCCCCAACTGAACACATGCTGATAAAAAAGATAAAAACTGCTCTGCAGCCCGTTGCTGAAGGCTCACGTCTGCAATCCCAGCTACTCAGGAGGCTGAGATCTGAGGATCAGGGTTCGAAGCCAGCCCCGGGCAGGAAAGTCTGTGAGACTCTTATCTGCAATGAACCACCAGAAAACTGGAGGTGGCTTGTGGCTCAAGTGGTAGAGCACCAGCCTTGAGCTGAAGCGCTCAGGGACAGGCTCAGAGTTCAAGCCCCATGACTGACCAAGAAATAAATAAATCAGAAGCACAGATTTCCTTGTCTCTGGCAAGGTACAAATACTACATAACTTGTGACTAGTTCACAAAAAAAAAGTCTTACAGTTTTTTTTTTAAAGGCACTTTCATAAAAGAAACCTAAATATGTCAGTGAGTTCTACCACAGCAATAAGCCCTTAGCATCAACTCAGTATGTGGCAAGATAACAAACAGAACTAACTATACATTGTTGGGCATTTCGCCTGCTTCTTGCTATTGACAATGCGTAGACTGGAAGAAAATATCGTGCTCTTCTAGAAAAACAAAAGCACACACAAAATAATTGTGCTGCTGAATAAAAGAATGATAAGAGCCAACTGCTTTTTAAATAGTGCATTATGTAAGTGCAGAGAAAAGCTGGAGGTGAAGGGACTATGAGTGTTTTCTGCTGAGAGACAGACAGATGCGTCTCCTCAGTCCTCAGCCTTCTGCTGCTGCCAAGGACACTGTGTGCCACACACATTTACCTGTGTGTGTATCTATAATACACATACATATGTGTGTATAAATATTTCCAATGATTTCTGTGCCAGGCTTGGGCTTGAACTCAGAGCCAGGGTGCTGTCCCTGAGCTTTTTCATTCAAGGCTAGCGCTCTACCACTTGAGCCCCAGCTCCACTTCCTCCGGGGCTGGCTTTGAACCGCAATCCTCAGATCTCAGCCTCCTGAGTAGCTGGGATGACAGGCGTGAGCTATCACACTCGGCCCTATATTTACGTGTTTTTTTTTTTTTTTGCCAGTCCTGGGCCTTGAACTCAGGGCCTGAGCACTGTCCCTGGCTTCTTTTTGCTCAAGGCTAGCACTCTACCACTTGAGCCACAGCGCCACTTCCGGCCATTTTCTATATATGTGGTGCTGGGGAATCGAACCCAGGGCTTCATGTATACGAGGCAAGCACTCTTGCCACTAGGCCATATTCCCAGCCCTATATTTACGATTTTTATTGGCATTGATTACCTGTAACAAAGGTGGACTCACCGTGACACTTGATTTGCATGTATGTGTACAAGTGCCCAATCGCACCTGGGCCTCTTGGACTCTTTTCCCCTTCTAGACAAATTCAACAGGTTCACTGGCTTATTTGCATACATGCAAATGAGCAACTTCACCCACTCTTTATCTTCCTCCTCATTCCTGGTGGTCTCCGCCCCCCCCCCAACTCCCGCAACAGATCCTGTTTTACTTTCCTGTCATTTTTGTTTTTCTAAAGCATATTGAGTGCACTACGGGGTCTTGAGTATCCTAAAATGTGGAGCTTTTCTCAACTTTCCCAAAGCCGTGTCCCTCTGTGCAGCCATTCTGCCAATCCCACAGAACGGCCCAGGGGCGGCAGAAAGAGAGGCAAAGCCGGAAGATGGCATAAGTGAGCCCGCAGCGCCCCCAGGAGGCGACATGGAGTACTGACTTCAACCCCACAGGAGAAAGAGGCCAGGCAGCCTGGGAGAAGCAGAAACCCACGCTTCTTGGTTCTGCAAGCCAGAGACAGCGCTTTATTCTGAGCACTATGGGAAGAGCCACTGGAAGAGCGATGGGATCGGATTGATAGTTTCACAGGTTAAGAACAAGCCAGCATTGTGGCTCCCGCCTGTCATCCCAGCTACTCAGGAGGCTGAGATCTGAGGATCACAGTTCAAAGCCAGCCCATGTAGGAAAAGTCTGAGACTCTTATCTCTAATTAGCTACCGAAAAAGCCAGAAACAGAGCTGTGGCCCAAGTGGTACCTCTGAGTGAAAAAGCGCAGGAAAAAGTGCTCAGGCCCCAAGTTCAAGTACTAGGAGTGAACACACACACACACACACACACACACACACACACACACACAGATCTTTGCTAGCTTTTAAGCTCTTGTACTACCGACAATAGAATTGCTTTAGTCAATACAGCTAGATAATTCCTAAGATTTTCTAATAGGTGAGAGAGGATTTTTCAGATGACTCCAAACTTAGGAGCAAAACAAAGAAGATCTGTTGGCATGTTGGCATAGTTTTCAGTTTTCTTCTCATTAAGGGAGCAGGAAGAAGCGATAAAGATGATGGCGAGGATGCTTCCATCAAACTCCCAACAATCAATAAATAAGGAAACGGATGAATGTAGCAGCTAATCAAATTCCTCTAGCCTGAGAACAGGAACAGAAAGCAGTCATTAAATCACAGAAAGCTCTAATGAAAGGAAAAAAAAAACATTTTGGCTACTCTCAAAAGAGCTTATTTAAAAGCAACTCTCCCAATCCTTATTAATTTTTCAGAAAGCAGTTATTATTCACGTCAATAAAATTCTAACACACTTAGAGCATCTCAGACTCATAACTGGTCTAAACAAGACTTGAAACAGTCTATTTGCTGGCTTCAAACTCTGAACATAACTGGGCGCTGGTGGCTCACGCCTGTCATCCTTAGCCAGATGTGAGTCTATGACACTCTTATCTCCAATAAACCACCAGAAAACCACAAGTGGTGCTGTGGCTCAAGTGGTAGAGCGCCAGCCTTGAGCTGGGACAGCATCCGGGCCCCGAGTACAAACCCTAGGACTGGCAAAACAAAACAGCCCCCCCCCCCCATATTCACGTGAGCCCAAACTGATTTTGTAACTCCCTCTTCAGTTCCAGACTGGTTGTACCCAAGCTAGCAAACTAGAATTTCCCAGCAACTACTACACTTAGTTTACCTTCCTCCATCTATCTTATATTGTCCACCGTGGGGCTTGAACTCAGGACCTGGGCGCTGTCCCTGAGCTCTGTCACTCAAGGCAGGCGCTCTACCACTCGAGCCACAGCTCCACTTCCGGTTTTCTGGTGGTTCGTTGGAGATAAGAGTCTCACAGACTTTCCTGCCCTGGCTGACTCTGAAGTTCAATCCTTCGATCTCAGCCTCCCTGAGTAGCTGGGGATTAAAGAGTATCATCCCTGGCCTTCCTCCATCTTCCCTGGTACCCCAGCCTTCCGTTTCCTCTGCTGTCTCTTCTGCCGTACCCCTTGGTTACTGCACCTCTTAGAGCTCCTTCCGGCCTAGAAGGATCTTCTCTAGCTACCTCATTATTGTTGGAATCTCTGTTTATATATCCTTTATTAACCCATGAATTATTAGTCTACTGCTCATCTCTAGGCAGGTAGGGCTATAATTTAAAGACAATATCTGCTTTACTTATCTTTATTACCCAGAGACTCTCAGAGGCTTTGGCCCATAAAACTCAATATGCATTTGTTCAGTCAAAGGACTTTAAAAAGAAAAGCGATTTCACTTATCGTTAGGTATATTAATAATACATAATACGATATTAACACATAATATCTTTACACCCAATTAGTGTTGCTAAGCATTCAAGGTAAAAATAAGAACATGAGACTACAATGAAGCAGTGGGGTAGAAATAAATGCATTCTAGAGAATGTAATCTCAAGATATTTTGCACTGTTCTTTTGCCTCTGGGATTACATGCTTATTAGTCCAGTAATATCATAAACAAAATCTGTAAAGTGAGACCGAGAGACAGACATTACTGATATTAAGTTGCTCCACTAAATCACTTACTGCCGATTTATTATTGCTGGGAGCATCAATAAAGTGTCAGAGCCAGGAACATCATTTCTAATACGATTTTGTTTCTAAAATAGGATCAGAGAACTATGATATGAAAAAGACAGATGAATGAAATCTGAGTATTTTGGACTGTCTGCATCTTCTGATACTTCCCCTTCTGGTATATTCACATTGAATTGATCATTGATGCATTTTTCCAAAATGAATGGAGAATGGAAAAAAAACGTACTAAAGCAGGATACACAGTAGACGAAGAAACTCTGTTTAAGGGGAAGAAGTTGCCAAAAAAAAAAAAAAAAGCTGTTTCCTCTCTAGTTTCAGCTGTAAATCCTAACGTCCTTGATACTGACATAAACTCCGGGCTTAAAATGTTCTTTTTCTTGGGTCCCGGTCTTCGAGCTTAAACTACTCAGGGCCTGAGCTCTGTCCTTGAGCTTCTTTTGCTCAAGGCTGGCACTCTACCACTTGAGTTACAGCTCTACTTCTTGCTTTTTGCTGGTTCACTGAAGAGAAGAGTCTCGTGGACTTGAAACCATGGCCCTCTGATCTCAGCCTCTGGAGTCATGGGGGAATTTTATAGGCTGTAAATCAGTGAATTCACTCGCCATGCCCCTTCCGGCCACCAGAGGGCAGGAGTGACACACTGTTCTTCCCAGACCTGGCCCTTAGTTCAGGAAGAATAAAGTAAAAATCCTGCACCTGCGGGAAGGAGACAGCCTGAGAGGGGGCTCAGCCATCAAGAGGAAGAGATCAATTGTGATCAGTGCCCTCCCAAGCGGATGAACTCAGAACGAGGACACAGCACTTCAAGAGATGGACAAAAAGTGCAGCCGAAGCAAAAGGCTGAGCACTCTCGAGTCACTGTGGAGAATGTCTAACAGAGCACAGAATGTGACCAACTCAATCTCCACTTCAACTGCCTGTCCCACCTCCTACTATTCTATGTGGATATTGGTGTGTGTGCATGCTGGTCCTGGAGCTTGAACGCCAGGACTGTGTATGCAATCATTTGTACTCAAGGTTAGCACTCTACCACTTGAACCACAGCTCCAATGTCAGCTTGTTAGTAGTTTATTGGGGAAAAGAGTCTCACTGACTTTCCTGCTCAGGCTGGCTTTGAACCACGATCCTCAGATCTCAGCTGAGCCACCGTGCCCAGTCCCCTCTTTCCTTTTTCTGTTGTGTTCCATCTCATCAGCCATAGATGTCACCTCTATATTCAACTGGCTATCAACTACCTCCAGAGTAAACATGCTTTAAGACATTCCACCCCTTCCTACAATTAGGAAAAAAAAAACCTGGCTGCTGCACCTGTAATATTCAAAGCAAATATCATTTTTGTCTCCTTAATTAATGCAGGCATTTCCTGCCTCCCAGTTACTTGTCCATTACATGAGATACTGTGATCAGTGTTGTTGGCTGGGACCTCACCAGTGTGGTGAGCCCCTCCCCCCTCCAGTAACCGCCTCACCACCTAGTCACGTGACTTTTTAAATTGCCAGGCACCTGTACAAATGCCTGTGGAAAGAGGAAGAGGAGGGGCTCGCCGGAGCCACTCCCCCCCCTTATAGTACAAGCACCTGAATGGGGTTAAAAGCAAGCTTCAACTCCCATTATTCTCTACGAGTGAAATTACATGTCCATTTTTCTTAAAATTGCCCTGGTTCCATTGAAATTGTCACTTAAAGATTTTCTCAACACAGAAAAACTCGGTGAGAAACCGAAGCTTTGCCTTTGCAGATCAATCTACCAGAACTACAGCGGGATCGAAATGATTTGTTTCCCTGACAATCAGAAAAGAGAGAGTTTGGATGGGAAAAAGCCAAGTGCGGCCAAATGGAAAACTTTACATTTACGTACACACTCATGCATGGGCTTTGGTTGAGATCGCTGATAGGCTGAAAACAAAGTGGTAATCCGTATAATTCATTCATTCCTTCCCTCTGGTCTTCCCTTCCTTCCTTTCCTCCTTCTTTCTTTCCTTCCTGTCCTGGGGCTTGAACTCAAGGCCTGGGCACTGTCTCTGAGCTTCTTTTGCTCAAGGCTAGCACTCTATCACTTGAGCCACAGCTCCATTTGTGGCTTTTTCTGTGTATGTTGTACTGAGGAATCGAACCCAGGGTTTCCTGGGTGCTAGGTGAGCACTCTACCACTAAGCCACAATCCCAAACCCCAGATAGTACAATTTCTTTTTAGGCTTTTGAAAAGCCTAACTGCTAAAAACTGTACTTATTTAAGACTATAAAGCAAAGTAAATATTACGAAACACCATCTCCTCTCAATCATATATGCTGAAGTTGTAATAGGAATTACACGAATTATTACTAATCTCATTTGAGTCATTGATATTCTGATGACAAAGCATAATGTTAACAGCTGGGAAAACATCGCTCTCTTTTTTGTACCTGTCTTAGGGCTTGAACTCAGGACCTAGGCACTGTCTCTGAGCCTTTGTGCTCAAGGCTAGCACTCTATCACTTGAGTTACAGCTGCATTCCTGATGGTTTGTTTGTTTTTGTTGTGTGTAGTTAACTGCAGATAAGAGTCTCATGACTGCCGGCCGCTACTGGCCTCGAACCTCAATCCTCAGATCTCAGCTTCTTACAGGAGTGAGCCATTGGTGACTGGCATGAAAAAACATCTTTGTACAAGTTAAGAGTTCTTGTCCCCTCCTCTCCTTTCTGAACACTTAAGCCCTAGGAGTAGCGCGTGTGCACATGCACGCACACACACGTACACACATGTGAAGGATACACATGCACCCCATAGGTTGAATCTCCCTTGTCCTAAATGCTTGGGACTGGCAAACATTCCAGATCTGCCTCTGGAATATTCCAGAAACATCACCACTGAGCACTCCTCATCCACAGTTACAAAATTTGAAATGCCTGGAGAGCCAAAGCTTTTTGAGGACTGACGTGATGTGTGAAGAGTATTGACTCTTGGATTTTCAGATTATCTCAAGTTAAATGTGGTACATTATTTATGCAGACTGACATTCCTGAATGAAATCACAACTTAGACAGGGAGGTAATGTGATCAAGCATCTACTGAGGCTGGGTACTGGCTTTCCTCGTGCCTCCTTTCAAACCACCTTCTGGTCACTACATCTCATACTTCCGGACTTCACAGCTCTGGTACTGGTGTTGATACAGGCACAAGTCACAGATAGAGGTGATTCGAACTCATGTCCACCACCATTTCCAGCCACACCCAGTCCCGGGCAGAAAGTTTATAGTAGCTCTGACTACATACGCAGAGGCACAACTGAAGTGCTTCAGGAAACGTGTGTGTGTGTGTGTGTGCGCGCGTGCGTGTGCTGTTCCTGGGCTTGAACTCAGGGCCTGGGCACTGTACCTGAGCTATTTCCACTCAAGGCTAGCCGCACTCTACCACCTGAACCATACACACACTTGTAGCTTTTTGTTTTTTGCTGGTTCATTGGAGATCAGAGTCTCACGGGCTTTTCCTGCCTGGGCTGGTTTTGAACTGCGATCCTGAGATCTCAGCCTCCTGAGAGGCTGGGGTGTCGGGCAGAGCCGACTACTCGCTTCCCGTATGATAGGAAGTGGCTCACCTCCTCAGTCTCGGCGAACCTGCTAGATCCCAAATGTTCCCTCTACACCCCCATCCCAGGAGGCTGATCCGTGTTCCACACAGCCAGGCTGGACTTCGGCTTCCACCCAGAGAGAATCGCAGTGGCCAGCCTGGCCTCTTCCCCATGGAAGATCACCTCCTTCCCGCCCCCTGCCCCCCCCTTCCCCGCTCACCAAGTGTCCACGCGGGAACTGGCTCTGTGGTGGCCTAGTCCGGCACGGGCCTGGCACAGTTCACCTTTAAAGGTCAACGAGCCTGACCCCAGGACAGCTCGGCCGGTCCTGGGCCACGCGTGCGCACATCTGACTTCCTGCACACCTCTGACTTCCTGCACACCTCTAAGTCTCTTGCGAGACTGGGATTAAACGGTAATCAGCTTTGACTTTCGGCAGACCTAAACCTGTAATCCTCTCTTTGGGCCTGGACTAAGCCAATGCACGACGGGCAGGACTTGTGGCACGCGCGTGTGCGCACACACCCCGCACGCGTTTTTGTTCCATCCCTCTGCGATCGTGGGTCTAAACTGCAATCGCGCATGCACCTTTGCTGTAATTAAACACGTTTTTCCCAGGCTTCTAGGGACATTATCCAATTACCTTAATTAGCTTTGATTAATGAACGAATCTTTATTTTAAATAAGGGCTTTCTAAAATACCCAACTAACAATGCCGACGCGTTGCTTTTTTGTACTCTTTAATGATGTGGAGTGAGTGCTATGTTAAGTCTTCCGATTCTTTATTTCGGTGTTACATTTCGAATACCTTTACACGAGACAACAGAGCACTGCTTCTCTGCTCTTTCATTGCACTCTTTAATAACCTCAGCTTAGTGCTAAATCGGAGTTTGGGTTCAGTCTGAAGGACTGAATATTCTATGATTCTTCCATCTTGTTATTTCTTGTTCCACTCATCTCAAGTGAATAAGGACATTTCATCACAGAAGGAGCTGAGCTTCTTGATCTATTTTCTAGAATAATAAAAAAAAAAACCAAACAACTGAACTGACTTTATTTATTTTTGGTCGGCCATGGGGCTTAAAACTTGGGGCCTGGGTGCTGTCCCTTAGCTTTTGTGCTCAAAGCTAGTGCTTTACTAGTTTGGGCCACAGCACCACTTCCGGTTTTCTGGTGATTCCTTGGAGATAAATGAGTCTCATGACTTTGCTGCCCCGGGCTGACTTGGAACCACAGTTCTCAGATCTCAGCCTTCTGAGTAACTGGGATGGCAGACATGAGCCACTTGCTGCTGTCTTAAACCGAATTTAAAATAGTGACTATCATCAGAGGATTTCTTTCCTTTTCTTTTTTTTTTGGCCAGTCTTGGGTCTTGGACTCAGGGACCGAGTACTGTCCCTGGCTTCTTTTTGCTCTGCCACTTGAGCCACAGCGCCACTTCTGGCCATTTTCTGTATACGTGGTGCTGGGGAACCAAACCCAGGGCTTCATGTATACGAGGCAAGCACTCTTGCCACTAGGCCATATTCCCAGCCCTCATCAGATGATGTCTGTGAGCTGTCCAACATGTTCTTTCTTCCATCCTCCCCTGATGTAACATAGCATGAGTTCAGGGAAGGGCTGAGCCCTGGTCCCCTCTGCCAAGAACCATTCCCTAGGGGTTTGTCACCAGCAGATCCCTAGGCTGGTATACACGTTTCCAATCTAGGTCTCAGAGGAAGCCAGGCTTGAATCTTGTGGTTTCCTACTAAGGGGCCTGGAGCAATCCAGCTTCGGAAGTACATTTCAAAACTTGTCAATATGTACAGCCATGGCTATTACTGCAATCATCCATCATCTGACGAAAAATCCCAGGCTACCGGCACATTGTGAATGCGTCACCTTCCAGCCTTCAACCGTCAATCTCATCTTCCCCGAGACCAGAGCTCACATTGGTGAGTTGCTGAAATGCACTCTCAGGTGTAAAAAAAAAAAAAAGATCTTTGATCATCAAAAAGACTAGCCCCAGTTACATTTGAAATACCTGCATGCCTTTCTCAGTACTGAAGTGATTACCAATCTGCTTGTTGTCAACTTAAGATTCATTTTCTGGCTGCATCTACAAAACAAATGCCCTGTGTTTTAATTAATTTTTTTTTTTTTTTGGTGTAGCGTGGCCCTGATTTTTGAGGGGAATTCCTTGTGGGGCGGGGGTGGGGGAGGTGTAGCTTTCTGCTTGGCCTGTGAAGGACTACATGATGAAAATGTCCTTGGTCACTAACCAGATGACCTGGTCTTTCTTTTACCCAGTCCTGGGGCTTGAACTCAGGGCTTGAGTGCTGTCTCTGGGCTTCTTTTGCTCATGGCTAGCACTCTACCACTTGAGCTACAGTGCCACTTCTGGCCTTTTTTTGTTAATCAAACCCAAAGATTTGTGCATGCTAGGCAAACACTCTACCACCAAGCGATATTCCTAGCCCAAGATGACCTGGTCTTGCACAGTACATGTTTAAGCCCCCATGGTGATTTAAGGTCTATATGCAGCCAGTAAGCTGACTCAAGTAGCAGACACATAATAAATCTTCAGGCTGGCAGTTTAGAGATTAGCTCAGAACCTCTGACACTTTCATGCTTTGGAGAAGTGACCGCAGAGTATACCCTGCTATGCGCCATAAACACTAAGTATGTGCCACAACTTTGTGTGGGGGTGGGGGTGGAGGTGGAGGGGGGGTGACTGTTGTTTAAATAAAGGCCACAGACTTTCATATAAAGTTTTACTGTGGATTTTTCTCGATCACGTTCATGTGTGAAAAGACGATGTGTACCTTTAACTCCCCTGAAATAACTTGCCCCTGACTACTGCAAGAAGCTGGGCACTGGTAGCTCACATCTAAATCCCAGCTACCTAGGAGGCTGAGATCTGAGAGTCAGAGGTTTGAAGTCAGGAGGGGCAGGAAAATCCATGAGACTCTTATCTCCAATTAAACATAAAATGGGCAAAGCACCAGCCTTGAGTAAAAATGCTAAGGGACAAGGTCCTAGGATGGGTACAACAAAAACAACCATCACAGGAAAAAAAAATTCACTACCTCCTCACAAAAGTAAATCCTAAAAACATTCCATTTCACACTTCTGTCCAATTGTTACCAGCCACATGCATAAGTGTCCTAAGTGGAGATCACGTGATCCCACAAGCAATCTCCCATGGTAGTGCCATTAAAAAAAAAATGTATGGCATATTTATAAATAATATTCCCGGGCCCTCATGAGAAAGCGTGGGAGGCAACACCGAATGTAAAAAGTCCATTTACAACCTGACTTGAAAAGCTGGTTTCTTTCTCAGTGCGGAAGAGAGGAAATTGCCTTGCTTAAGATGAAAAATGCAATCTACGTGTGAGTCACGGGCATTCTGTGGAAGGGGCAAAGGTGTGTCATGAAGAGCTCACAAGTGGGGGACTTGCGGGGGTGAGGGCACTAGGGGGCGCTGGTGTTCAGGCTCTGCATCCATTCTCTGGGCTTCCAAAGGATGATGGGTCACTTCAACATTATTACCAAAAGAAGACCCCCCCCCCCTTAACTTCTCCCAAACGCGGTAGGGCGGCTCAGGACCACTCCCCATGATTAAGAGTCTCACCCCACCTTTGCCAAAGGTTAGCCCTGGACGGGAATCCTCCCACCTGCTCCTCCCACACAGCTGGGAGATGTGCTCTCCCCGCCACGCCTGGCTGGGGTCTTGTCACATCCTCCCGATCTCTGCTTCCCGAGTAGCTGGGACTACAGAGGGGTGCCACTGTGCCTGGCCCAATACCAGACAAGCGCTCAACATCCCTCTGGCCTTCATGAGTTTCCTCATCCGACGCATAGTACTCTCTCCCTGACAGGTGCTTTTGCTTGTTTGTTTTCCTGGGCTCCTGAGGGCTGAATTTGGAATCCTGAGCGGGTCAGCCAGGCGCCTAGGCACAGAGCCACATTTTCAGACAGGGCTGACACGGGTGTTCTGGCTGTTTTATGAAGATCATAGATGATACCTAAACCTAGGTCTTACTGAATATATATATATATATATATATATATATATATACTGAAATACACCAGAAAGTAACCCTGGGATTATTCTGTACTGCATTTTTAACTGCTTAATTACTTCACAGACCTTTTGACAAGTAGCTCAACATGATTTAATTGGACCACGGCACTCAGTGTTTATTTTGTCTGTCATTCTTCTTATTCTTTTCTTTTTAGACAGTCTGGCTAGACAGGTCAGGTTGACTCTGAACTTGAGATCATCCTGTCTCAGCTTCCCAAGTACTGGGATTAAAGGCGTAAACCACCATGCCAAGCTCCTAAATGGTACCTGAATAGAAATTCAGTTATTAAAAAGCCAGGAACAGCCAGGCGCCGGTAGCTCACGCCTGTCATCCCAGTTATTCAGGAGGCTGAGATCTGAGGATCATGGTTCGAAGCCAGCCGGGTCAGAGAAGTCCCTGTGAGACTCTCATCTCCCATGAATCACCAGAAAATGGGACATGGAGATGTGGCTCAAAATGGTAGAGTGCTAGCCTTCAGTAAAAGAGCTCAGGGACAGTTCCCAGGCCCCTGAGTTCAGCCCCCAACCCCCCCCCCCCACCAAAATGGTCAGGAACATGTTCTTAAAACTTATTTAAAGATAAAGATTTCCTTGGTTGCAGTTACTAAGGAAAAGAAATTTTTTTTTACAATGCATTGTGTGTGTGTATGTGTGTGTATGAGAGAAAATTTTTTCTGTAAAAGATTTGAACAAAAAAAATGAAAAAGGGAAATGTCACCTGCTCTAACCCGAGTGTTACATGGAAAGACCCACTAGTGAGTATTGCTATGTTTTTTTCTTTGTATCCTACTAGAATTTGTTTCTTCCAGTCCAGGGGCTTGAACTCAGGGGCTGGGCACTGTCTCAGAGCTTCTTTTGCTCAAGGCTAGCACTCTACCATTTGAGCCACAGCGCCACTTCCAGCTTTTCCTGTGTATGTGGTGCTAAGGAATCAAACCCAGGGCTTCATGGATATGAGGCAAGCACTCTAGCACTAAGCCACATTCCCAGACCCTGCCTTTTTTTTTTTTTTAAATGGCCATTTGTGTTTTAGTTTGAACATCTTTTTTATCAACTATTTTAAAGTGCTTACATATATGAAAGTAAAATGTCTCCCTACTGAATAATTGTGAAGGTAGGCTGACCACTTTTGCCTGATGTGCTTGTTTAGAATGTTTGAACAGATGCAACCGACAGGACCACACGAGGCTTCATTGTGTGTGCCAAACACTGCTGTTTAAACAACTAAGCAGGACGCAGGCAAGTAAAAGCCAGGAGACGAGGGTCGGATCCTCTGTCAGAAGATCAAACATCTGGGCAGAACAGTGCCCAGGACTGTTTCGCTATAGAGAACCCGACTTCAACAGGTTGCAATTTTTTCTGAGGACTATAAAAAGCTGTAAAATAATCTCATCGCTGTGAAGAAATAACAAATGGAATACATATTTTTTTAAAAAGTTGGCACTGGTGGCTCATGCCTGTAATCCAGCTACTCAGGAGGCTGAGATCAGAGGGTTGAGTTTGAAGCCAGCTTTAGCAGCAAAGTCTTGCCCAACTCTTATCTCCAATAAACCACTCAGAAAAAAGCCCAAAGTGGTACAGTGGCTCAAGTGGTAGAGCGTTAGTCTTGGGCAAAAGAGGCTCAGAGACAGTGCCCAGGCCCTGAGTTCAAGCCCCAGGATCAGCAAAACAAAACAACCCTCTGGAACCCTTATGACGTGATTATATACAGAATCATCTCCATAGATTCTTGATTTTTAAGTCACCACCACTATTAGGGATTTGGAGGAATTACACTCAGAGCGCTGACTTCTATTTTCTGATCATCACTCTCTGCGCAGTTCAAAGGAAACTAACAGAATGGTTTTGGGAGGGGGGCAATTGCTAATAAAAGCTTTTGGATAAATGAATCGGAATAAATCGTTCCTTTTCAACATGTCAGTTTCCAACTCCTGTATTACATGAGCCATGTCCACAAGTCAGATTAGACTTGTGCTGCTCGAGGGTTCTCATGCTTCCTTGGATGAAAATGATTAAAAAAAGAAAGCTCCTCGGAAGAAATCTTTCTAGGCCACAGTGCCATTGCCTAGTCGTTGTACCGTTTTAAATGCTGTGTTTTAAGAAAGAATTGTTTCAAAGTCAGATTTGTCGTGGGTGGGCATGTTATTACCATGGCAACAGGAGAAGCAGCGTCGGTGAGGAAGGTAGAAGTCTGACAGTGCTAAACTCTGAGAGATGAGATCTTTGATTTCTGATGGTGGCGAGTGCAGGGTAAGGCAGCTCTGACTTTGGCCAGTACTATCACAATCTGGGTCCAAATAAGGCTAGGCTTTCACCCAGAGGTTTGCTGTGGTGGTGGTGGGGTGTGGGGCTTGAATTTGGGGCCTGATTGACATCCCTGAGCATTTTATACTCAAGGTTAGCCCTGGACTACTTGAACCATGTCCAATTTTTCTGGTGGTTCACTGGAGATGAGTCTCATGGACTTTCCTACCCAAGCTGGCTTTGAACTGTCAGATCTCAGCCTCCTGAGAAGCTAGGATGACAGAGGTGAGCCACCAGTGTCCAGGGACACACAGGGCCTTGTTAAATGACAATTCATTTTAATGATCAAACAAAACACCAGGCTTCCCTCCGGGCTGGCATTCCTTTTACTTAAGTTCCTGGTAACTAAACACAGGAGTTTGGGGATAATGACACCCTCAAAGAGCTAGTGATCTATGCACCTTTAAAGTTTTACTGCTAATAAAAACCTAGGCACCTCTCTGTTGAAAGGGACACACCTTTGCCCGAGTACATGGTCTGAGAAGGAAAAACCACAGGAAGGAGACAGAAACAAAAACAGCATCGTGTGTGTGTGTGTGTGTGTGTGTGTGTGTGTGTGTGTGTTGGGGTGTAAAGTCAGGGCCTGGACTCTATCTTTGAGATTTGTGCACAAAGCTACTGCTCTACCACTTGAACCACAGCCTCCTTTGTGGCCTTTGTTTTGAGTGGTTGATAAAAGATAAGAGTCTCACAAACTTTCCTGTCCAGGCTGGCTTCAAGCTGAGATTTCCATCCTGAGTAGCTGGGATTTATTACAGGTGTGAGCCACAAGTACTGGGCTGGAATAAGTTTTGAAATCGGACAGTAGGAGCCCTACACTTTCTTCTTTTACAAAAATCATATGACTACATAAAAATACAAGTATAATTAAATTTATGTACTGTAGAAAGTGACAGCAAACATCTTTGTAAAGGATGTCGGAGGCAAGAGGGTAGGTAGTTCAGGCTAAGAATGAAGGGTCGCAGGTGCTCTACCGCTGAGGTATGTCCTAAGCCCAAGGTTGAGGTGTTTTTTTGTTTTTTATTTGCCATGCCTAGGGCTCGAACTCAGGGCCTGGGCACTGTCCCTGAACTTCTTTTGCTCAAGGATAGCATTATGCCAGTTGAGCCACAGCTCTATTTCCGGCTTTTTCTGTGTATGTGGTACTGAGGAATCGAACCCAGGGCTTCATGCATGCTAGGCAAGCACTCTACCACTTGGCCACCTTCCCAGCTGAGGGCGAGCATTCTTTAACACGGTACACAAGTAGTGGGGTGAATTGGTTGAAGGGCTGCAGGAGGCATGGTGAAACTCAACACATCACCACGGGCAGAGCACTGAGCACACAAATCACTGAAACTGGAGGCCCTGCCAGAGTGCCTAAAAGTGGCAAAAGGCCCAGGAGGCAGATGACAGCAACTTCATTCACACCTGGGGTGGCTTCGGTTTACAACCTCTCTCTCTGTCAAATTCATCTTAAATAGCAATTAATAGAACTTAGGTTCAAAAACAAACATCACAGCTGGGAATGTGGCTTAGTGATAGAGTGCTTGCCTAGCATGCACAAAGCCCTGGGTTCGATTCCTCAGCACCACATATATAGAAAAAGCCAGAAGTGGCGCTGTGGCTCAAGTGGTAGAGTGCTAGCCTTGAGCAAAAAGAAGCCAGGGACAGTGCCCAGGCCCTGAGTTCAAGCCCCAAGACTGGCCCAAATACAAAACAACTGCTTTTGATGAAGTGAGGCTGAATTTTGGGCTCTGTGACCACAGGGAACGTGGGGAGTTACAGGTGGATTGAGATGAGAGTACAGAGAATACTGGCGGAGTTCCTGCATAGGGGAGAAACAGCCCCCCCCCCCACGACCACAGTCTGGACAGGCGCCCCCTCCTCTGCAAGTGCTGTGAAGTGGGGACCCCCATGAAGCCCACAACTATTTCTAGGCTTGCCAACTGGTGACTGAATAAATCATTTTCTAGTTTGCTGACTGAGTGAATGGAATGGAAGAAACAAGAAAAAAAAAACACCCAACAAAACAAAACAAGCGACACGGGTCAGATGCAAAGGGCAGGGGCAGGATTTCAGAATTGGATGGTGCTAAGAATCACAAACACAAAATTATCTCAGCATCAGATTGAAGCTGCCCCACCATCATTTGCAAAAGGGGAGGACAAAGCCTCAAAAGCCTTGTGGTCCGCTGCAAGCAGGGTGCCAGGCTTCAAATCAGGGTACCTTTCCACCCCTGAATCCAATAAGCTATTACATCGGATGACACTTTTATCTGTCTTACAAGGAGGCCATGTTCCGCTCGCCCTTTGTGCAAAGCCATTCTTTTTCATTCTCTAAGCTCTACTCTGCTTAGCACTCAGAAAAAAAAAAAAAAAAAAAAGGGAAAAATCAGAGCTCAGGCTGCGGTGTGTGGGTTACCCTGGAGACTGGATTCATCGCAGAGCCGTATACAACATATGTACTGCAACCCAGGAAGCAATGTTGGGGAGATACAGCCAGCCACTGGGGCGGCGGGGGGTGGGTAGCTGGTGTGAGAATGCACTGGTTTGTTAATGAAGTGTTCAGTTTGCCAGAAAGGGTTATTATCTCTCTGGATGAATATATGTTGGCAAATATATGTGTGTGTGTGTGTGTGTGTGTGTGTGTGTGTGTGTGCGTGTGCATGTGTGTGTGTTGGTAATAGAAAGATAAGACATACAAGGTTCCAAATGGATGGCTTCTTTGATAAATTTAGCAGCTCAACTTAAACCAAATACAAGGCAGGTAGGGCATGTTGGAAGACATAAGAGTCGCAGGGTGACAAATCAAATGGACAGGAGAGCATAAAACTGGAAAGAGTTCATGTTACTATGGTAACTGCTACTTTGGGGGAAAAGCAGGAAGGGCCAGGGGAGGGAAGGAGACCAAAAACAGATAGATGATCATTATCCACATTATTACGTCTGATTATGTAGATGGCTGACTCTTAGCTGGCAAACTGCGGATTACAGAACCTATAATATGAATTCCTCTACACAGGTGGCCGGCTCAGCCAAGGTGGGCTAAGGTTCAAGGGGGCAGATCGAAACAACGAGATGAAAATGAGCCCAAAGCAGGGTCTAGGGGTAACAGCACATTTGGGGGGGGGGGCGTAATGTGTTCACATACCTGAACTATGGCTCAGTGACATTAATGTTACATGGAATAAGCCAGAGAGAATTACGTGTTATGGATTGTGGAAAAGGATCTTCTTCTTGCTCCAGTTCCCTTATAGGAATGTTAGAAAAAAATAATACGTATCTCAAGGTTACAAGGATCAAGTGCATTCACACTGATGAAAACACAGAGACATGGAATATGACAGGATGTATGTAACTATATGGTAAATAAGTGCAGCTTCTATCTGCTTGGGGCCTTTCATTGGATTTTTCAAGTCTACTTCTGCGATTCCATCATGTGAGAAGACATATGAAAAAGCTTAGGCATATTGTTAATGAGTTTGTCCCTTATAAATCCCTCTAAACCAAAAATGAAGCTGGAGACTGGTGGCTCACGCCTGTCACCGTAGCTACTCAGGAGGCTGAGATTTGAGGATGACAGTTCAAAGCCAGCCTGGGCAGAAAAGTCCTCGAGACTCTTATCTCCAATGATCCACTGGAAAACCAAAAGTGCAGTTGTGGCTCAAAGTGGTAGAGCACCAGCCTTGAGCAAAAAAAAGCTCAGGGAGAGCGCCCAGGCCCTGAGTTCAAAGCCTACAACCCACAAAAACAAAAAATAAACAACAACAACAAAACAAACTGCCTTTGCTATCTACTAAGTATCTACTTAGGCCAGCCACAGGTAAAACTCCACTGCCCCCACCCCTCCCCTCCCTTAGATCATCAAAAGAAGCAGTTTCTAAAGACTCCTGATTCAACCTCTACAAGAATAAATAAAAAATAAAAGGTATTTTAAATTGCAAAGTAAGGAACACAGAGTAGTTTTCTATCTCATAGCTACTTCCCCAAATCAAATGGACCAACTGAAATCTATTTAGATTAACTAACAAGAATCTCAACAGGAAGCTACAACTTGGGAGGACCATAATTTCAAAGTGTTAATTTGATGAAGATGAAAGGGATTCTGGTCCAGGCCTGAATTAAAACAGGGACCACTAGCTTCCGGTCCATAGCTAAGCAGCGAACTCCTCAGGGTTAGGCTCAACAGTAACTCCAGGGTTGGGAAAGTGCCTAGTGGTAGAGTGCTCGCCTTGCATCCAGGAAGCCCTGGGTTTGATTCCCCAGCACCACATATATAGAAAAAAGCCAGAGGTGGCGCTGTGGCTCAAGTGGTAGAGCGCTAGCCTTGAGCAAAAAGAAGCCTGGGACAGTGCTCCAGGCCTGAGTTCAAGCCCCACGCCTACATCTCTCCTGCTTGGAGGGAGGGCAGGGCTGCTAAGAATCCTACTGATACTTGAAAAGGCCCAGCATGGCTTCTGATACTTAACAGGCACCAAATAAAACACTCCCACCCCACCCCTCTGCCTGAAAGAGAGCAAGAGACAAGGCAGAGTTCCTGCTGGGAGTAAATTGCTGTCTGGGATGAGCTCTAGCTGGGGGCACCTCAACCCTCTGAGTTTCACTCAGTCTCTACCACTAACCACCAGTAGCACTGACCGCGCCTTGGTGGTTCACCTCAATCATCTCCCCCGTGCTGACTACAGCCCCGTGGTCATTAGGCACTTCTTCATCAGATTCATGCTCATTGGGTTATCTCTGCTTGGGAAAGCTGGTGAAGTTCAGGACCAACTGGTGCGAGTGTCTGCCTAGCAAGTACAAGGCTCTAAGTTCAAATCCCAGTACAAGAAGGAAAGTAAGAGGTGTGTAAGGGGGAAGAATTATCACTATAATAATAGATAATAAGCACTGTTTGCTTCTTTTATTTTTATATTAGCTTGCTTCTGATTTCAGTTGGATATTACTTTATATCGTGCTTAAATTTGTCACTCATTTTATCTTTTTTAAAAGGCATAGGTGGTTCACACTTGTCATCCTAGCTACTCAGGAGGCTGAGATCTGAGGATCTCGGTTTGAAGCCAGCCCAGGCAGAAAAGTCCTGTGTCACCAAGGAACCACTCAAAAACTGGAAGTGGAGCTGTGGCTGAAAGTGGCAGAGCAAAAGCCTTGAGCAAAAGAGCTTAGGACCGGTGCCCAGGCCCTAAGTTTAAGCCCCATGATCAACAACAACAACAACAATAAAAAGGCACAAGCTAAATGCTACCTATGAATATGAGAATATTTACAAGTATGAACAAGTAAAAGCAGTCAGATCAGTGCCTATCACAGAAAGCACCCAATAAATGTTTAAACTCAGGGCCTGGACACTGTCCCGGAGTTTTTTTTTTGCTCAAGGCTAGCATTCTACCTCTTGACTTTTTTTTTCTACCACTTCTGGTGGTTTCACTGGAGATCAGAGTCTCATAGACTTTCCTGCCCAGGCTGGTTTTGAACTGTGATCCTCAGATCTTAGCCTCCTGAGTAGCTAGAATGATAGGTGTGAGCCACTAGCTCTGTGACACATACCTATCATTCTTTTTAAGAAATGGGCTCCTATTTACTTTTCTGATTTGTCAGTGTGTTGTATGAAGTGATTCTAGGAAAGTATTTTCTAGCAAAAGCAATGAGACAAAGGAAAAAAATGTGAAATTGCTGGCTACCATTTATTTATCCTTTCCAGTGACTTTCAGAAGAGAAGTGTTTGTTTTCTCTATGCTGTGTTAAGATTTAAAGGAATGGAAATTATAAGGAAACCTCTCTCTCTCTCTCTCTCTCTCTAGCTGGCTCTATCTCATCTGGCCATTCCATTTTAGGCGTTACCTAGCCTACGCTAAGACTGCCTGCAACTTCAGCCAAGGAACACAGCTCTTAGATGCCTCTTCTAGTAACAATGAGGCCGCATGGAAATCTGGACCCAAGTTTCACCTGTGTTGGGCTGGGAGTGTGGCTTAGTGGTAGAGTGCTTGCCTTGCATGCATGAAGCCCTGGGTTCGATCCCACAGTACCACATACACAGAAGAAGCCAGAAGTGGCGCTGTGGCTCAAGTGGTAGAGTGCTAGCCTTGAGCAAAAAGAAGCTCATGGACAGAGCCCAGGCTCTGAATTCAAGCTCGACTGGAAAACAAAAAAATCACTTGGGGTTATTACATTAGCAAGTACTGGAGGAATAACATGTGGAATTATAGGGGAAGAACGGAACGACTGGAGTATAATTACACAAATTATGACTTAAGAAGCACGGAAGGGTCAACATGCATAATTACTCTGGAGAGAAACAGCTATAATGTGCAATCGCATCACAAAGGCAGCGCGCCCAGGACCGGGGTTCAGTGTTCTTGTACAAGAGCGCCTTGCTGCACTCCATCTTGAACATGACCCCCGCCCAGATAAGACTGTCCCCCCCAAGTAGTCCTTCATCACTGTACCCCTTCTTCCCCATCCTAGGCCTTCTCTTCACAAATCACTGCCGGTCGGTCGCCTACCTTCTAGTGTCTCTTCTGGAATACTTCTTTACTGAGATGTGAACTCAAGGCCTTGTGGGCTTGCTAGGCAGGCACTCTACCATTGAGCTATGCCTCCAATCCTCTTTATTTATTTTTGTTTTTGGTCAGTCCTGGGGCTTGATTGAACTCAGGGCCTGGGCGCTGTCCCTGAGCTCTTTTCCTCAAGACTAGTGCTCTACCACTTGCAGCCATAGTGCCATTTCCTACCACCTTTTTTTATTATTATTATTTAAAACTTTTAGGGCACTGGTGGCTCACACTGTAATCAGACAGCAGTGGTTCTCATTTCAAACTCACCCCCCAAAACTTGGGCAGGGGCAAATGACCAGAGCAATGCAACAGGAGCTCCGTGAGTATTTGTTGAGTGAAGGAACTAAATGTTGAAAACTTTCTAGTGGGAATAAAACAAAAGGCAAAGTGGCAACTTTGCTCCTCATTCAAACCATCAGTAATAGGGACACACTTAACTAAAAGAAATGTAAATGTGTAAGAATGCCTTTCCTAATGCCTTTCCTAATTAGAGCAACTGACTTTTAATGCAACGAATCTAATTCTGAACATACTGTATTTTCCCCATCTTACTGCATCAAATGCCATTCCTTTTCTAAAAAAAGACTTCTGATTTATTCTTGATGATGATTCTTTTTTTTTTTTAACCTACCTAAACGGATGTGTGCAAACCTGTATTATTGTAATACAGGTATACAGGTTACTTTTTTTTTTTTTTTTTTTGGTCAGTTGTGGGGCTTGAACTCCTGGCCTGGGTGCTGTCCCTGAGCTCGTTTGCTCAAGGCTGGTGCTCTACCACTTTGACTTACAGTGGCACTCTCAGTTTTCTGGTGTGAATTGGAGATCAGAGTCTCAGGGACTTTCCTGCCTGGGCTGGCTTTGAACTGCGATCCTCAGACCTCAGCCTTCTGAGTAGCTGGGATGACACTGTATGAAGCCACCAGTGCCCGGCTACAAGACTAGTTTTTGACCCCTGAAAAATCTTCTGTGTTTGAACGAGACATTTATTTGGATAACCAAGTTGGTATTTGTATTTCTTGCCCCTGCAGGGAAGAATTCTCTCAGCTCTGGTCTCATCTTGGCAGCGGCCCCCTCAATCTTGGTGAACCTCCAAATGCACACACAAGGCAGGGTAAATCCTCTGCTCTCGGGGGCCAAGTCTTCGCTCCTAGAAAACTCTGATTGCTTTATCTCCCTCTGCCAGGGCCCCCTGTGGCTGGCTGCTCATCCCCCCCCCCACCAGAAGCAGCAAGTGATGGGGGGAGGGGAGAGGCCGGCAGGTTCCCCACCATTGAGGAGAGAGCCACGAGGGGCTCCACACACTGTTAGATCTGGAGGTGTGAAATGGCTGATCCTGGGGTGACACTCACCACCAAGGCAGAGGGAAGGGGACAGACAGGGGGGAGGAGGTGTGTGTGTGTGTGTGTATGTGTATGTGTGTGTGTGATTGTTGATGCAGGTCCTGGGGCTGAAATCAGGGCCTGGGTGCTGTTCGCTCAAAGCTGGTGCTCTACACTTAGAGCCACAGCTCCACTTCCAGCTTTTGTTGTTATTGGTGGTGGTGTTCATGGAGCTGTCCCTGAGCTCCTTTTGCTCAAGGTTAAGACTCTATCATTTTGAGCCACAGCACCACTTCCGGTTTCCTGGTGGTTCACTGGAAATAAGAGTCTCATGGACATCCCCAGGCTGACTTTGAACCGTGATCCTCAGCTCTCAGCCTCCTGAGGAGCTAAGGATGACAGGTGGGAGCCACCAGCACCCAGCTCTCTTCCGGCTTTTTAGTGGTTAACTGGATAAGAGTCTCCTGGTTTGTCCTGACCAGGCTGGCTTTGAACCTCAGATCTCACCTCTCAACCTCCTGAGTAGTTTGGATTACAGGTGTGAGCCCCGGTGCCCAGTCTCACTGTTTATGCGTAGCTAACTAAATTGGTTTGCTTTAATACAAGTGGAGTGTTTAAGCCAGGTTCCACCCATTTCATTTGGGAAAAATAGAGAAATATATTTTGGCTAATTCAAATGGAACTTTCATGGACATTCACTGCAGTGGTTGATCCAAAATGAGGGGGAGGGGAGGGGGCAGGAAGAGAGAAAGAGGAAAGGTTTAGGGAGGGGGGGAAGGGAGGGAAGGAGACAAAGAGGGAGAGGGAGGGGGACGATGACTGTGCCCATTGGAGTGTGGGTGCTTGGCAAATTTCATTTTCTCTCCCTTAAAATAACTGGAGTGAATACAAAGAGTGGAAGGGGGAAAAATGCAGAAAAATATGGAAATGCACAAATGATGCAAGCTTCCCTAGTTCCTTTCTCCACGCAAGTTTCCCCCTCCCTTTCCTTCAAGTAATAGTCTGAAGATTTCTCACAATAAATATTAGGACATCCCTTGACAAGGAACTTGGCTCAGTCTATAAGCTCGGATGAAAACCCCCAGGGAAGGACACATCCATAAAAGACCACAGCTTCTACAGGAATCCTTTGATTTCAATGCAATCCAACGCCTGCCATCCCAGCTACTGGGGAGGCTGAGATCTGGGGATCGCGTGGTTCAAGGCTAGCTTAGGTAGGAAAGCCTGTGAGACTCTTTTTTGGCCAGTCCTGGGGCTTGGACTCAGGGCCTGAGCACTGTCCCTGGCTTCTTTTTGCTCAAGGCTAGCACTCTGCCACTTGAGCCACAGCGCCCCTTCTGGCCGTTTTCTGTATAGGTGGTGCTGGGGAATTGAACCCAGGGCCTCATGTATACGAGGCAAGCACTCTTGCCACTAGAATTTTGGGTGTGTGAATTTACTTTTGGTACCTTTAGCAAATAAAGGCTTCTTTGAACATTTTTGTTGAGCCAGATGCTAGTGGCTCATGCCTGAAATCTTTTTTTGGGGGGGGGCCAGTCCAGGGCCTTCTGTGAGACTCTTATCTCCAAGGAACCACCAGAAATCAGGAAGTGCTAGCCTTGGGCAAAAGCGCTCAGGGACAGCACCCAGGGCGAGTTTAAGCCCCCTGACCAACAAAAACAACAACCAGAAAAACCACAGAGACAGCACCCCAATCTCCAGTAATGTTGCCAACAAACAATCCTGAGACTCTAGAGTCCTAAAAATAATCCAGTTCAGGAGATGTAAAAGATAAAACAGCAGTACAGAATTATTATTTGGGCTTTAGAAGAAGGCCCCAAGACAGTGTGTTGACTGAGCCCAGAGCCCAGGGACCACAGTCAACAGTGTAAGCCCCAGCCCATGTTCCTGAAGGTCACCTTGAAGGTCACCTTGATGTCACCCAACCTGCGGTAATAAAATGGCTGCCCCTGCCAAATGCGCACAAATGACTATGTGAGCACGCACATGTGACCAGACATAAAAAGCAAACACTCCAAAACCTTCTACCCAGCCCTTGAGGCCATGCTTAGATTTAAGAAGTGTTTTCAATACTTTTGAGTTCTGATTTCCACCGCTCCCAATTGAAGGTTTTATTTACCCCCACCGGACCTTGCTTTGAACAGAACAAAACCCACAGGCTGGAGGCTCATTTGCGCAGCACAAACAGGTTTAGGAGAAGGCTAGCATTGACTCCATCCAGAAAATGCATTTAAAAATGTGAAGCTAGCACATGCAAGCTATTCATCAAGCAAAGTGATATCATTTGGGAACTGTACACGACTGAAATGAAACCATGAATAAGGAACTATCACAGAGGCTTGAACTCAGGGCCTGGGCACTGTCTGGAAGCTTCTTTTGCTCAAGGCTAGGACTCTACCACTTGAGCCACACACTGTGCCCCTTCTAGCTTTTTCTGTGGGTGTGGTACTGAGGAATCAAACCCAGGGCTTCGTGCATGCTAGGCAAGCCCTCCACCATGAAAGCCACGTTCGCAGCCCTCCTACAATATTTTACGGTAACGACTAGACCAAATGCTTCAACCAAGAGAGTCAGTAAAAACTAGAGCTAAGGCAATTTTGCTAAGTCTAAAAGGCCCAGATTCACTCTTTAGGACTCTGTTCCCAGCTGTTGTTTGGCCATGTTTTACTAAACAGTAACAAACCCTGTTCTATAATCCAGACTGAGCTTTTCCATGTGTGCCTGGCAAAAATGAACGGCACACGAGAACATAACTCGTCTGCTACATGGGGTCATTTCTCCGGACTATCATCCAAACTGTATGAACAGCAGCTGAATTATTCATTATTAATGTATTATTATTATTAATTATTCACGAAGTTTTCCTTGTCAGCTTGACGTGGCTGTGGAAAAGTCCTTCTATTGATTGAAATGATGAAAGTTGTTTTTTCCCTGTAGAGTTTTCATAATAAATAGGATATAGATTATGATAAAAACGACCCTATAGCTAGCTAGGTATTACAAAATTCCTTTGTTGCCTTTAAAGAAAAAAATCTGGTCAATTGACAAGTCTTCTTAACCCGTTTTCAACACCAAGAAACTCCTTGGCCAGGCGCCTGTGGCTCAGACCTGTAATCCTAGCTACTCAGGAGGTCAGGACTGGAGGATATTGGTTTAAAAGCAGCCTGGGCAGACAAACCTGCAACCCTTACTGCCAATCAACCAGCAAAAAGCTGGAAGTGGAGCTGTGGTTTAAGTGGTACAGTGGCATCCTTGGGTGAAAAAGGCTAAAAGCAAGAGAGAGGCCTCATTGGCGGCATACTTACAACATCCTGGGGCTTGAACTCAGGGCTTGAGCACTGCCCCTGAGTGTCTTTGTGCTCAAGGCGAACACTCTATCATTTGAGCCACAGCTCCACTTTTGGCTTTTTCTGTGAACGTGGTACTGAGGAATCGAACCCAGGGCTTCATGCATGCTAGGCGAGCACTCTACCGCTGAGCTACCTTCCCGGCCCCTATTTGAAGGTTTGAACCTGGCCTTTGGCACTGTCCACTCAGCGCAGGGGCTTGTATTTATGCATAACAGGTACAAGCACCGTGGGGCTCTTCATTATACCCGGTATTCAGCCGGGGCTTCCTCTCCTTCCCAACCCGTGGGGTTATTCTCTCCCACTGGGCATGGGTTTAGCCTGTGCCAGTCAGTGCTGTGTGCCCGACCTGACAACATTCCCTGCACCTCTGCAAAACCGACTATTAATACATTCACAATCCTCTAACCTGGTACTTAGCACTGCTGCAACCCCAGTTTTCTTATTCATGATGAGGGGTTCGGAGCATTCCCGTCCCTCCCCCTCCCCACTGCCTTCACTGATGCTAATAATTTCTCCCGCAGTGAAACTCATTCAGTTTCAAAACTTACAAAATAGAGGGCTCCCCCCCACCCCCAAAGATCAGCAACGCCTACATTCAAAATTGCCTGCCCAAGGAGAGACACCCCCCCACCACCACCACTTCAAATCCTCCCTCCTGCACAAGACCTTCATGCACACTGCAGCCCCAGAGCAGAGCGGCTTGGCTTTCTAAGGGAAGTTCTCTTAGCATGGCTGGCTGGAGATTTCTAGAGCACAAACGAATGAACTGGAAGTCACTCCTCGTTTCTAGGATGTGAGGCTTACTATGGGACCTTCACAGATCCTCTGTCTGAGGTCTGGATTCAACCCACCCGCCTGGCGACCTGGGGGCTCCAGGATGGGGAGGGAGAGAGGTGTGTTTCTTTACACACCCAGAGTCAGGACTAGCTCCCATGGACTGACTCCAGCTCTACAGGTTCCCAGCAGGTCCTCTTCACGTCTCAGCCTACAGACTGAACAGGTGAGGCAAGAAACACACCCTCCTCATTTGCACAAGAGGAGGCTGATACACAATGTGGCTCATTTCATCACTAGGCAGATGGGGTAGACACAGAACCACGCCCGACCACAGTGACCATGTACCGAACCACGGCCTGACCACAGCAACTCAGAACTCCAGGACTCAGTGGTCTCAGATGTACAGGACTCTGTCCAGGACTGTTTCTATTACCCGAGAGACCAGTCAAAGACCCAGATTGTCCCCTGGCCTCAACTCCTTCCTCCTTTCCTTCATACACAATTCTCTACGTACACTCACTTTCACTTTCCAATCACCACCAACCAAGAGCAAGCAAGCTTTAGGAATGTGTCAAACATCCGAGGTTCAAAGCCAGCATGGGCAGGAAAGTCCGTGAGACTCTTATCTTCAATAAACTACTCAGAAAAGGCCACAAGTGGCACTGTGGCTGAAGGGGTGGAGTGCTAGTCTTGAGCCAAAAGAAGCTCAGGGACAGTGCCCAGGTCCTGAGTTCAAGCCCCAGGACTGGCATAAACAACAACAACAACAACAACATTGTAAAGGCCTCTGCTAAGACATCCGGCCAGACATCGAAACAAATAAATACCTGCCTATCCATTAATTCAAAGAATGGTTAAGAATGGCAGGCCTGTATACTAATTCATGCAAGAAATAAAAGCCGTGCAAATCCACACAAGACTTAAGGATGGTTAAACTCAGGTGCTACCACACGCATCACTGGGCTAGAACACAGGCTGGCCTCCCATTCGGCTGTGCAGGGACTTACTGGCATAGAAAAGTACTTGGTAATAAACCGTATGTGGCAAAATCACAAAACATTCTGAAGGTGATGATCTGAAATGGCCCTAACAGCTGACCTCACCCCGATTCTTGAAGGAGTTCAGGAGGTGACTGGACTGTTATCTTTGAGGCTTTTTAGGTAGAGCGTTTAGTAGGATGTTGTGTAGTTATGAAGTCAAAACAAACACATGGTATAACCCAATAATTACACCTCTACTAGCAACTTGCTAAAAGTATTTTCACATGACCTAAAAGTTTCTCTCTCTGCCCATTATTAAAGAGCTGAATTTAGAAATTGCTCAAATTTAGGAAATCGGAGGGGAAATCAATGGAAGTAAATATTTGATAGTGGGGGAGTGCTAAGTTGCCTACCTCCTCCCACCCCCCAGCTGCTGATGGTAGTTTGTGAGGCTGACCTCTGGCTACTATTAAAGAGCCGGGTACGAGTGGCTCACGCCTGTCATCCTAGCTACCCAGGAGGCTGAGGTCTGAGGGCTGTGATTCAAAGCCAGCCTGGGAAGGAAAGTCTGTGAGACTCTTAATTTCGAATTAACTACCAGAAAACTGGAAGTGGAGCTGAGGTTCCAAGTGGTAGAGCACGCTAGCCTTGAGCAAAACGGAGCTCAGGGACAGTGCCCAGGTCCTGAGTTCAAACCCCATGAGCAATGAAATTAAAATTAAAGAACAGCACATTGAGGGCAATCCATTTTTTTTATCAGAAATCATATACTTGTCCATGAAGCTGTGTGCATGAAGGGGAAAAGAATGGGCAACACGCATGGGAAAGCAGGAAAGGGACTTCACTTCTGAGTTATTTCCTCCCCTCCTGGTGGAATCACATTCACCAAACTGGAGAATCGGATGACTGGGGAATTAGTGCTAGGCTAGGCACACATCACAGGGGCAGAATATTTAACTTTCAGAAAGAGTCAAAAGCACGAGGCTTCCGAGCAACATGAAGTCCTAGTGTAAGGAGTAAATCACTTCCATGCAATCCGCAAATATCCACTGGGGATCTACTCTGAAAAAAGCTGAAGCTAAAGGACAGGAACTACAGCCAGGATTGCCATTCGTGAAATGTATCTGCAACCTGGAGTACAGAGAAACCAGCAAAAACAAGTGTTTTCTTGAGTCTTAATATACTTTGAGCCACAGTTCCACATCCAGGTTATTTTTGTGGTGGATAATTGAAGATAAGAGTTTCAGGGACTTTTCTGCCCAGGCTGGCTTCAAACTTTGGTCCTCAGATCTCAATCTCCTGAGTAGCTAGAATGACAGGTGTGAACCATAGGGTCCAGCTTTATGCACTTTTTAAAATATGTGAACACTGGTAGCTCACGATTGTAATCCCAGTGACTCAGGAGGCTGAGATTTAAGGATCGTGGTTCAAAGCTAACCCAGGCAAGAAAGTCCATGTGACTCTTATATCCAGAGAACCACCTAAAATCCAGAAGTGGAGCTGTGGCTCAAGTGGTAGAACCTCAGAGGGTTTAAAAAGCTCAGGCACAACAACCCCAGGCCCGGAGGTGAAGTCCAACAACCAAGCAACACAAAACAAAACAAAAGGTAATGCTTATTTCATTAATACAGTCTTGTCTCTTTTTCTCCCTTCCCATTTTTCAAATTGCTCTCATAACTTCTAACCACTGGTAGCCTAAAAGAAATAACGGTCTTTATACAATTACTTAATCCCAATCCTATAGAGGTAAAAACAAGAACGAGAAGGGGACAAAACCTGGGGGCCACCAATCAGCCCCCAATCCCTTCTTAACACCACCATTAAATTTCAAAGGGGGAAGTCACCTTCCCTCCAGCCGGCAGGGCCCGCCTACTGCCTAAGTATCAGCCAATGAGGCCCTGGTGTGGTCATGACCCCGCCCACCTTGTCAGTCCAGTCCCAATCGGCCCCACCCTGGGTTCCCAGGTTTGTTTTCTTTATAGTACTTACCCATTCTAGCACCCTCTGCAGGGTACTTCTGGTTTAGTTTTCTGTCTGACATTCTGTCCCTCGTCATCCGCTCCCCAGACACACAAAGCTCCTGGGTCTCTTTTTTGTTTGTTCCTATCCCCAGATCACTAAAGCACAGGAGTCAAGAAATGTTTTGAAGAGAAACAACTGGAAGGGAGGAGGGCATGTGTGAATGATTAACTAACTGCAAAGCCTTCCGCAGCGGAAATCATCATCAAAACCAGTTGGTTAGGCTGGAAAAGGACAGAACCGGGTCACTCCTCTGGGTTTCCAACCCCACCCCACGTCTTCCTAGGGCTCTGCTTCCGATGGGTGGGTGGTGGGTGATGCTGTTTTATTCTCCATCTGTCAGGTGACTTGGCCTGGGCTCTGTACTCCCTACTCTGAGCATAAGAACCACCGGGAAACAGGAAGTGACTGAGTCTCTAAGTGGTACAGTGCTAACCTTGAGCTAAAGAGCTCAAGGACAGTGCCCAGGCCCTGAGTTCAAGCCCTACAGCCAACAACAACAAGCAGAAAGAATAAATACACACACATATTTGGTAGCATTTATCATGGCCGTTATAGATTAATATTTGCATTTCCTCCCAGTCACTAAGTCAACAAACTGTAAGCTCCTAATGTCTGTTTCATGCACAAAGCCTAAGGCATTTGGTACATAACAAAGAATACATAACAAAGAGTACTTCTCCAGGGTAGTGCTGGTCCACGGCTGGAACTCAGTACCCTTGGGCACTATCCCTTAGCTTTAGACTCAAGGCTAGCAGCTGTACTACTTGAGCCACAACTCCACTTCTGGATTTTTGGTGGTTCACTGGAGATAAGAGTCTCATGGATTTTCCTGCCCAGGCTGGCTTTGAACCGTGATCCTAATGTCTCAGTCGCATGGGTGGCTAGGATGACAGGTGTGAGCCCCCAGCAACAGTATTTGTTGAGTGAATAATTAGTGGGGCAAAGATGCAATTCATGGTTTGAATCTATACAGAGGTAGGTGGATCCTGAAGTAGAGCTGAGACAGGATGGTGGGCAGAGGAAAAGGTTACATTGGCTTGTGTGTGACAGATGGGAGAGAAGAGAATGTTGGATTTTGTGTGTGTGTGTGTGTGTGTGTGTGTGTGTGTGTGAGCAAACTTTTAGCCACCTAAATGAATGCTAGGTCCCGCAAGACAAGCAGCTCCAAACCCAAAGCATCATTAGCTTTATCCCCATACAATGTCAGTCTGTCCCTCCCCTCTATGTCTGTCAGTCTATCTTTCCCTCCCCCCCCACACTAATTCATGTCTAGGGCACCATCATTCTTAGTAGCCATTCAGACCCAAAGAAGTCACCTCTGGCCCTTCTGTCTGTCAGCTTCTGAGCTCAGCAAGATCCGTCCCCCCACCCCCACCCCAGTCCTGGGACTTGAACTCGGGGCCTGGCACTGTTTCTGAGCTTCTTTTTGCTCAAGGCTAGCACTTTTTACCACTTGAGCCACAGCTCCATTTCTGGCCTTTTCTGTCTATGTGGTACTGAGGAGTCGAACCCACGGCTTCATACATGCTAGGCAAGCGCTCTACCACTGAGCCACCTTCTACCCTTAAGGTCTGCGGCCTCCACTGTCAGATCTCTGATCAGTGGCTCCCCTCCCCCGACTCCCAGTCACTAATCTGACTCAAGGGACCAGATCAGAGGTTATGTCAACAGACCCGGTGTGGCTCTCTTTCCGTTCCGGCTTGCCCCTGTCGGGATCCAAGCTGCCTGCGAAAAATATCTCTAAAATCCTTCCCTTTATCCCAGAACACAACTGCATGGGTGTGCCTACGGGGAAAAAATCCTGCCTGTTGCTTGAAGGCAAGACAGTGTCTCCAAACAGCATTCCTAACTCCCTAACCCATCCAGCCCGTTCTTGATGAGCATACACTACAACCAGCAGCCCAAGTTATCTGCTCCCATCAAGCCCTGAGGGTTTCCCCTATCAATCCATCAGAATGCCAGCCATGGCCCCAGGCCTACTCCCTACGGCTTGGGCTACCAAGTCAGTCCATCAGTCCATCTGATCCGGCCCCTTCCCTCCTCCCGGTGATTCCACACATCTAACAAACCCCACTGAGGGATGTCACAGGTACAGGGACTGAGAGCTCAAGCCCAAGGCAGGTACAAAAACCAAAACCAAAAATTCCATTCTAGAATGCATCTGAAACTGTGAATGCAGCTGATAACTGCATGGTATTTATGATACACTGTCCTGTTCTGGCACCACACACTGTACAAATTTGTTTGTATCACATTGGTTCCCTTGCCTTTCTCCTTCCTATGTCTGTTACTTGGACTAGAGGATCCAAAGAAGCTAGGGTAGCATTGTGTGTGTGTGTTGGCCTTCCTCAATTCCTCCAGTGAATGTAAAGGGTGACAAGCCAGGGGTTGGATGTGTGGCTCAGGTGGTAGATTGCCAGCCGTTGAGCGAAAGCACTGAATCAAGACTTTGAGTCCCGGTGCCAGACCACCAAAAAAAAAAGGCAAGCCACAGACTAGTCGACAGCTTTTTGGTTTTTGGCATTTATTAAACAGCTTGTTATAGGAAACCATACATTGTATTTTCTTTTTGCCAGTCCTGGGGCTTGAACTCAGGGCCTGGGCACTGTCCCTGAGCCTCTCTCTGCTCAAGGGTACTGCTCTACCACTTGAGCTACAGCACCACTTCTGGCTTTTTCTGTGTATGTGGTACTGAGGAATCGAACCCAGGGCTTTATGCATGCTAGGCAAACACTCTACCACTAAGCCACCTTCCCAGCCCCTGGAATAATACATTGCTAGTGCCAGGCTACCAATCTGCATAGCAACACAGTGACCTTGAGAGCTTCATTCAGACATCTCATACCCAACAAATTTGCATAAGTGCTTAATATGGATGAAGAATTACACATTGCCATGAATACAATGTCCCTGGATTTTTCCCAAGCATTATATTGCTCTAATAATTAAAAAAATAAAAACCTGCGTATAAAGTACTAAACTCCTAACAATTTTAAATATCAAGAAAAATTAATATCCTCTAATATTCATATGGCAAGTTCTTGGTGCATGTGTATGTCTACTGGGGTTTGAACTCAAGGCCCAGGTGTTGTCCTTTAGCTTTTTTGCTCAAGGCTGATGCTATACCACTTGAGCCACAGCTTCACTTCTGGCTTTTTTAGTGATTAATTAGGAGTTCTTGCAGACTTTCCTGCCTAAGCTGGCTTTGAACCTCAATCCTCAGATCTCAGTCTCGTGGGTAGCTGGGATGACAGGTGTAAGCCTTCAGCTCATGATGCCCAGAATCATATGTGGAACTCTGATTCTCTATAAAGAACTAGAATTTTCTTCCCTCTCTGGCAACCTTCAATGACTTTCATACCAGAAATCCTCTCACTGTAGGTATTTTACAATTCTCAGAACGCGTTCATAGCATTCCAGCTATCAAAAATCAAACCTCATTAGTCCAACTCAAACATTGTTCTATTTGCACATCCAAGAAAAAGTTCAACTTTCAGAACTTATATTTTAAGAAAAGCACAATATGGAGATAGAACCTCACAAACTCGGTATGGTTTTACTAGTATGCAAGATGTGTGGTTTCACCCCTATTTCTGCCATGCAAGTCAACGACCTTTAAAGAATGAAAACCAAGTTTCTAGCTATTTAGGGAGTGTGCTGTTTTCCATTCGCCCAGCACTTGAAGTTAACCAAACCATAGTAAAGCTCAGTGGGGTGAATGACATATCCATTTAAGCTACCTCGCCCGTCTGTCATCAAAGAACCATTAAGCTCCATTTTCAAGGTGGAGCAACCAAGGTCTGTAACTTTCAAGTATAGAAGATTATCTCTGTACTTTATGGGTTAGGATTTGATTTCCAGTGAGAAAATGGGAGTATCTAAAGCTCCACTTTGGGTTAGGAATGTGGTTCAGTGATATAGTGCTTACCTAGTATGCCTGAAGCCCTGGGTTCAATTTCTTAGGACCACATAAACAAAAAAATCCGGAAGTGGTGCTGTGACTCAAGTGGTACAGTGCTAGCTAGCCTCGAGCAAAAGCAGCTCAAGGACAGTGCCTAGGTCCTGAGTTCAAGTCCCAGGACTGATAAACCCCAAACCCTGTGTATATGCATTTACATATACACGTAACAAAATAATCTAGAGGCTGGCTAGCTTTGGGTAAATTGAAAATTTAGTTTTTCCCATTAAAAAAGTATTATATGTATGTATGTACATATGTATATCATTTATAAAAAAAATATAAAGGGGGACTGGGAATGTGGCTCAATGGTGGAGTGCTTGCCTCATATATATGAAGCCCTGGGTTTGATTCCTCAGCACCACATAAATAGAAAAAGCCAGAAGTGGGGCTGTGGATCGAGTGGTAGAGTGCTAGCCTTGAGCAAAAAGAAGCTCAGGGACAGTGCTCAGGCCCTGAGTTCAAGATGGATTAAAGAAGCAGTGTTCACAGGGTGTACAAGGAGGATCTAACTGAAATCTCTAGGACAATGACTCTGTTCAGGACTCTGGTGACTTAGCTCAAGTTATTCTTAGCCTCTGCGGAGCTCAGTGGAGAAGGTATGCATACATGCCCCTTACAAGGAAAGGTAGCCACGGAGAGCAGCAACAGACACAAGTCTGGCTCCTTACAGGGCTTAGAGAGACCAGCATTCAAGCCTGTGAGAAGCTAAGTAAGTAGCTTATATCTTTCATTGTCTTCTTGGTACCTGGTGGTTTTCATCATTTCCTAGAATGCTGTAAATTCCTGGCGCAGAATAAAATTCAAACAAATTCACAAACAGGATGGAAGGTAGAAGGCAGCGCCTGTGGCTTTAGGCTTAAAGACTTTCTCTCCCTTCCCACTCATTGAGACTGAGCCTCAATACCAACATATTCTCTACTGCTAATTTCTTTGTGGCAACTTGCCACCAGTGTCTCTTTTTTTCCAGGAGAGGAATAATTTTAGAGTTCAGTGTACTGCACACTTGACAGGCAAAGCAGAAACAGGTCTGAGAACAACAGATTCAGAACACAGAAGGGCAGCGTGTCCTTCATTGACTTTTTTTCTTTTTCTTTTTGTTGGTGTGGGGCTTGAACTAGGGGCCTGGGTGCTGTCCCTGAGCTCTTTGCTCAAGGCTAGCACTCTTACCACTTTGAGCCACAGTGTCACTTCCAGTTTTTGACTGGTTCATTGGAGATAAGAATCTCAAGGACTTTCCTGCCTGAGCTGGCTTTGAACCACGATCCTCAGTTCTCAGCCTCCTGAGTAGCTAGGACCACAGGTATGATGCCCAGGGACTTAGATTTTCTTGTGCTTGTCTTGAGGCTTGAACTCGAGCTCAGGTGCTGTTCCTAAGCTTTTTGGCTCCCTGTTCGCATTCTACCACTTAAGTCATAGCTCCACTTTCAGCTTTTCGGTGTTAATTGGATAGAAGAGTCTCAAGGACTTGCCTGCCCAAGCTGGCTTCAAACTGTAAACCTCAGATCTCAGCCTCTTAAGTAACTGGGATTATAGGCATGTGCTACTAGTGCCTGGCTTTTCTATCTTCCTTCTTTCTTTCCAGGTGAACCAACTTTAAGGGGCTCACACCATCCCTCCCTCACCAAAGAAACAATCGAAAAACATCCACCAGTATCCATCATTTCCCTACTTCGGGCCACTCTTTCTTCTACTGGAAATATTCTAAATATAGCTCTACGTTCCTGCTGTTTCTCACTGGGCTGTCTTTGTAGAATCTAAGTTCTATAAATTCCTGCAGGCTTGTTTAGTGTGTAGTACTTTTCTTTTATTATTAAGTGCTGGGGAACAAAGGAAGACAATGGCTTTCTAGATTACTTCCCCTATCCTGTAAACATCAGTTTAAGATAAAAACAGTGCCCTTGTATTAGAATAAGAAAGGGTCTCTAATTGTTCCTCACAGTGAAAGGGCCTAGTTTCTAGGATATTACAGCCTTACTTAGGAGTGTCAACAATCTGTGAGGAAAGCAGGCTTTCCTGTAACCCCTCCCATTCAGCAAATCCCGGCTTTGTAAATGGTTCGTTTATATAGAAGAAGCTTAGTGAGCCAGAAAGTTCTGTAGCAGCCCCCATTTCAGAAGGAAGTACTTTTGCAGTGTCAGTTTATGATACCTTTAAACAGGGACCTATGGGTTGCTTTTTCTGAGGAGGGCGACTCCTTGCGTGGACAAGGTGAGTTAATTGTAGCAGGAGGAAGCCAGGCCCCCATTCTGTCCCTGGGTTCCAATATAGAGCCATTCTCCCCGTAAGCACTCCGCCGCCATCTTGGAACCCAGGAGACAGACCACTGGCCAAGCAGCAAAGGCCCTGATTGTAACCAGGCCCCGCCCCACCAATTCTCAAAGGTCAGATGAACTGTGACCACACCCCTGCACACCTTTAACTTCCCTCCTGGACTTCTTCCTTCCACCCCAAAGTCTGTACCTGGGAGATGGCGGATTGTCTGAAGTGCTATCTTCCCATTGTAGCCCAGTGCACATGATAAATCTTACGTCACTGCCCTTCCCCATGTCTCCTTTTCATTACTGGCTATACCGTATGATTAAAACCCACTAAGGTTATCTTTTTTTGTTGCTGTCAGTTGTGGGGCTTGAACTCAGGGCCTGGGCACTGGCCCGTGCTTCTTCACCCAAGGCTGGTGCTCTACCACTTTAGCCACAGTGCCACTTCCGGTTCCCTGGTGCTTCATTGGAGATGAGAGTCTCACAGACTTTCCTGCCCCAGCTGGCTTTGAACTTCCACCCTCAGATCTCAGTCTCCTGAGTAGCTGGGATTACAGGCGTGAGCCACCAGTGCCCCACTAAGATTATCTTTAAAGTAAAATAATTACAACTTTCTTAATGTTGTCCTCATTGTACTGATAGTTTCTTAGGGATGACACTCAAATAAAGTTGGATTTTAAGCCACTGAGAATTAAAGTACCACTTCTATTTGTGTGTGTGTGTGTGTGTGTGTGTGTGTGTGTGTGTGTACTGGGGCTCCAACTCAGGGCAAGCGTGCTGTTGTTGAGTGTTTGTGTTCAAGGGTAGCATTCTACCACTTGAGCTACAGCCCCACTTCTGGCTTTTTTTTTTTTTTGGAAGTTCATGGAAGAGTAGGCTTTGCTGCCCAGGCTGCCTTCAAACCATGAGCCTCAGACATCAGCCTCCTGAGAAGCTAGGATGACAGGTGTGAGCCACCAGAGCCAGGCCCACCATTATTTTTGAAAGATCAGGCTAGACTTACCATCCAGTAGTCAAAATTCACACAGCAGTCTTTTCTCCTGGTATCCACATTACAATCAAAATGGGCAAATATCCCTTCTCCAGCAATACAAACACACTTTATGCCAGGGTGGAAACAGCCACTATAGTGCCAACAACGGCATGACTTCCAAATTAACAGTATAAAAGGAAAAAAAATCCATCAGTCTACAATGTAAAAGCTCTCCATTTTGTGTCTCATGCGTGTGGTTGGCACCTATGTTCACAAGCTAGCACTCCCATTGCCCTGACATTTTATATAAATACCCTTCTAAAACACTTTTTTTTTTTTGGCCAGTCCTGGGGCTTGGACTCAGGGCCTGAGCACTGTCCCTGGCTTCTTTTTGCTCAAGGCTAGCACTCTGCCACTTGAGCCACAGCGCCCCTTCTGGCCATTTTCTGTATATGTGGTGTTGGGGAATTGAACCCAGGGCCTCATGTATACGAGGCAAGCACTCTTGCCACTAGGCCATATCCCCAGCCCTCTAAAACACTTTTAAGAGCCACACATGTAGTTCTCATTTAGTGGAAATGTGGTAGGATGTTACAAATGTCGCTTGGCCAAAATAATTTGCTTGGCCCAATGAAATAAATCCACCTTTACCCAGGCTATCTGTCGTTGCTAGTGAAATATCAAAATCCCCACCAAATGCTCTATTAAAGCATTCCCTTTCAAGACTCAGCTTTACAAAACAGCAACAACAAAAAGTTTAAACAACAAAACAAAGCTCTTAAGTGGTTTCAACTAGATAACACAAAACTACCAGTCTCTTCCCGTAACAGAGTACATTTTTTAAAAAGATATTTCTGACCAGCGTTTCATCTGTATCCAAGTGCTACTAAGGTAAAGTTGAATTAAAAATTAATTCAGTGTTCTAGAAAACGAGTTTTAAGTTTGAGACTGACAGTCCTGTTTCTTTCAAGCTCTAGTGAAAAGTCTTACTCAAGCACAAAAATGCTAATAAAACACGATGAGTTGCGCAGAACTGACCTAAAGTTCACATGTGTATGGGACTATTCAGTAGTCATTGCTATTCCTTCTTGGCAGGTCTGGGAGTTTGAACTCAGAGCTTGAGGCTTGCTAAGCAGGCACTCTACCACCGAGCCAAACCTCCATCCCATGTTTGTTTTGTGTCATTTTTTTGTGTCATTTACTACCTTGACTTAATTTCACTACTTAACAGATTTGATTAAAACACACAAGAACAGGATTCACTTGTAAGAAAGCAAAAAATGACGGTAACGTAACGAGAGAAAGAAAGGCGCATCTCTTAGCATAACCAACCAACCATCAAAACTCTTAAGTACCAAATAGCTAAAGACAAATGACTACAATGCTCTCTCATCAGGAATATATACAGAAGAAGCACCAAAAAAATCTAACCGTGGCCACAAACAATGTAATTTTCAAATCAACGAATCACGTAATACGCGGAAAAAGTAACAGGAAAACCAAGAATGTCATTCTTTTCTGCTCTCCAAATTTCAAAACTACAGGATATAATCAACATTGCATGATTAAAAAAATAAATCTAAAACAACATGGTCAACTCTGGAGAAACCATCAACCAAGATTGAGCACAAAACGTGAATTACCCAGGAGGAGAAAATCAGAATGAAAAGACTCACTTGATATAGTATCTTGCACCTTCAAAAGTGTACGCCTCTTCCCAGCCGGTGGGCAAATCTAAAAAACATATTTATTTATGTTACAATTAGTATCACTTCCAGGGGACAGCAAGGTAAGTTTCAAACCACTTTGTTTTCATGATCAACTATTTTCATTATCAACTACTTTCATTCATGTAGGTTTCTAACTGGGAAAAAACAAGTGCTGACTGGCATAACATTAGTAGCAGATACAATAACCTTTTTGGGAAAGATGATAATTCAAGTTGCAAGATACCAGAAAAGTCCTAACAATATTGAGATGAAATGGCATGATTATACTCATTAGAAACTAATCACCGAATGTGTGAAGGAACTGTAATCTGATTTCCCCAAAAGCAATTGAAAAGTTCTCTAAATACAGGTAAAAAGCCCATCAGTGATTAGCTGGGTGCCAGTGACTCACACTTATAATCCTAGCTACTCAGGAGGCTGAGATCTGAGAAGTACAGTTCAAAGCCAGCTCTGGAAGGAAACCCTTGAGACTCTTTTCTCCAATGAACCACCAGAAAATGGGAAATGGAGCCTGTGGCTCAAAGTGGTAGAGCACTAGCCTTGAGCAAAAAAGCTCAGGGACACTGCCTAGGCCCAGGTCAAGCCCCAGATTGACAAAAGCAAAAGAAAGGAAAAACCAGATTTTTCTCACTGGGTGTCAGTGACTCACATCTGTAAACCCAAGGCCATTCAGGAGGCTGAGATCTGACTATTGTGGTTCAAAGCCAGCCAGGGCAGGAAAGTCCATGAGACTCTCATCTCCAATGAGCCACCAAAAAGCCAGAAGGGGAGGCGTGCCTCAAGTGGTAAGAGTATTAGCCTTGAACAAAATAGAAGGGACACAGTCCAGGCCCTGAGTTCAAGCCTCAGGACTGACACATGCACCCATACCCACACAAAAAAGTCCTGTGGGGCTACCTAAATCCAGATACATGTGATGGTTGAAAGGGAAGAAGACCTAAGTGCTAAGTAAAGGGATAACAAACCTGACCTTATGACATGTGACCTTGCCAACAAATACGGTTGAGAATGTCCAGTGGTATTGCCTTGCTATCTCTTACTTATAATGACCACGGCTCTGGATTTCATCACATGCTCCAAAATAAATAAATAAAAAGTATGTAAGTAAATAAATATCGATGTGTATGTACACAAAGCCTGAGTCCAAACTAACCAAACCAGATTAAAAAAAAAAAAGAGTCTTGTCAAAACCACATCAGAGAAAACAACGTTTTCCCTGGGAAACATGATATTCCATGTGCTGGGGGTCAATGAGGAGGAATATTTGTAATAGGCAAAACTCCAGGCGGCCTGAACTCATGCCATGGGATGGTGATGGGCGTGGATCTTTTATATTCAATGAAATAAATAAAACATGTGACCCACCAAAGGCGGTTGCACGCAACACACCTGCCGGGCGCACAGGGTTAATTAAGAACCATAAGGCTGCATTAGTCAGAAGTGCCCTAAAAAGAAAATTGTAACCTCATCCAGCTTGCTAAGCCAGCCTCCCCCCTTCCCCTTCCCTCCTCCATCTTCCCCCCCCCCACCCCTTTCAAATCTGGACACCTTTTAGTCCCTTTGCTGAACTCTGGGGTTTCAGAGAAGAGGCAGATTGTGCAACTTGGGAAAGAGATCCTCAGAAACTGAGTTGCAGGGTTCTCTCTGTACCCAGGAGCAGGCAGCTCGCTCTTTTTTCTCTCTCTTGCTCTTCCTGCAGGGCCCCAGAAACTGGCCTCACCCCTCCTCTCCTCTCCCCCCACCCCCCAAACTCTCCTCCAGCCTCCGCAGTCACCGAGGCGGGCCGCCCCGGCCGGCCGGAGAACACATGTTCCATCTCAAGACAAACAAGCACCACGCTTGTAAACAAAGAATGACAAAAGCAAGCCGGACCGCGAGCCTTCCAGCAGCTCCACTCACCTCGGCGTTCAAGCAAGCTTCCAGAACCATCTCTGGGTGTCCCTCCAGCCTAGCAACTGGGCCCACATGGAAGTGTGGTTGGGGGGAGAGGTACCCCACGATCGCCCTCCGGGGGGTGAGACTGTGCGCCCCTCGATCGCCCTCAGGGAGAAGTGTGCGCCCCTCGATCGACCTCGCGGGGGGGGGGGGCGGGGGAGAGACGACTGTGTTCCCCTCAATCGTCCTCAGGAAGGGCTATGCGCCCCTTGATCGCGCTCCAGGGCGACTGTGCGCCCCTCGATCGCCCTCTGGGGAAACTGTGCGCCCCTCGGTCCCCTTACTGAAGGTCTGTGCGCCCCTCCATCGCCCTCGGGGGGGAGGAAATTGTGCATCCCTCGATCGCCCTCCGGGAGGTCGGTGCGCCCCAGGATCGCCCCGCGGGAGGTCGGTGCGCCCCGGGATCGCCCTCCCGGTCTGTGGACGCCTGGTGCCGCGGCGGGAAGTGGGGGGGGGGGGGTCTGAGCCCGGATCGCCGGCGGCTGAGGCCGCTCCCCCGCGTGCAGGACACCCGCCCGGCTCTTCCCCCACCCCCCAGCCGGTTCCAGGTATCCGAGCGTCTGCAGGGCCCCCGGGATCCCCCCCCCCCGGGACCCCTCGGGAAGGAGGAGCCCGGCGGCCGGGCGGCCACGCGTGGCCGTGGGGTCGCAGGGTGCAGCGCGTGGGGTGGGGGGAGGGACTTCGGAGGCGGAGCTGGCGGCGGGGTCCGCGGGGGACTCCGGGGCGGAAGCAGACAGCCAGGCTGGGGGCCCCAGATTTCAGCGCGTCCCGGGCGGGGTGGGGGGGGGCGGGATCGGGACGGGAGCGGGCGGTGTCCGCGAGGGCGGCGGGAGCCGAGGCGCCAACCCGGGGTCTCCCCTCTACCCCGGCGCGGCCCTCGGGGGGACCCCCCCATCCCCAGTGCCTTACCTGTGCTTTGCCGCCGGTGTCCGGTGACCACGGCCTCGCCGGTGACCGGGTGCAGCCAGGTGGTGCTCTTGGCCTCCTCGCTGCGGGGGACACGGGGACCGGGCGTGAGCGGGGCGCGGGCGAAGGGCGAGCGCCCCGCACCCCGGACCCCGCACCCCCGGCCCGCGCCCCGCACCCCCCCCATCCTCACTTGATGAAGAAGACGCGGCCGCCCCTGGTGATCCCGTACGTCCAGGAGCGGGGCAGGGAGCAGATCCACTCCAGGTTCAGGTCCGCCGCCATGTCTGCTCCCGGGCCGCCGCCGCCGCCGCCGCTGCCTTCTCCGCAGCCGCCCAGGGAGGAGGCGGCGAGCGAGCGCGGCCCGAGCGCCCCGCCCGGCCCGGCCCCGCGAGCCCTACCCCCGCGGGCGCCGCCTGCCCTGCCGCCCCGGCCCGCTCCAACCCGCGTCGCCGCCCCTCAGCATCGTCCCCAGGCCGCCGACCGGCCGCCCCGCCGCGCTCGGGGGATGGGCGACGCCGCCGCGCCGCGCCAGTCCGCACGCCCGCCCGCTCGCTCGCCTGCCTGCCCGGCCGCAGGCGCCGCCCCCCGCACCGCCCCGCTTCCCGCCCAACGCAGGCCCCGCCTCCCGAGAAGGGCCCGCCCACCCCAGGCTCCACCCCAGGCTCCACCCCCGCGTCCGGCCACCTCAGATTTCGCCCCGCCCGCCTCAGGCCACGCCCCCAAGGGAGACCCCGCTCGCTTCCCAGGCTCCGCCCCCGCGTAGAACCCTGCCTGCGCGTAGGCCACGCCCACCCTCAAGCTCCTCCCCCTCCCACCTCCGGCCACCTCAGACCCCGCCCTGCTCGCGCTCAGGCCCCACCCCCTGGCCCCGCCCGCGCGCAGGCTCCTCCCTCGCGTCTGGCTACCTCAGACCGCCCCCACACCCCACCCGTGGCCCGGCCTCTCCCTGCGCTCCGCCCATTCTCAATCTGTCCACGCCCCTCCCGCTGACAGGCCCTTCCCAGCGTCCATTCGCCAGATTCTCTCTACGCCCCGCCCACATTCTCGAGCCTAACCTCCTCGCATATTCCCCCCCCCCCCCCCCCCCCCCCGCTGTCTCCGTGCCCCGCCTACTGGCAGAGCCCCTCCAAGACCCGCCCTCCGGCAGGACCGCCCCTTCACGCCCCGCCCACCAGCTAGCTTTCTTCACGCCCCGCCCACTCACAGCCCCCCCCCCCCGCGTTCCGCCCACTGGCCGTCCTCCTTCACGCCCCTCCCAATCGCAAGCCTCTCTTCTCGCCCCGCCCCCGCAAGGCCCCGCCCCTGGCAGGCCCCGCCCCGCCAGCGCACGTTCCTGACCCTTTCCCCGGGTCTCCCTTTGTTGGCTGCAGAGGTGCTGTGGGTGCGCCGGAGATTTGATCCCCTGTCTTGATCTCTTGCGGGCCTTGGAAGCTGTTGTGGGGAAACGAGATCGTTCGCATCTGTAGAGCCTTCTAGAACAGCTGCTTTTTGTCAAAGCGTGTGGTGTGCGCGGTGTGTGGATGGTTGACCAAGATACCCGTAAGATCAGCCTTTCACAAAAGGTTCTGTTCTTTTCCTGGGCCACC
This sequence comes from Perognathus longimembris pacificus, assembly GCF_023159225.1. Lineage (NCBI taxonomy): Eukaryota > Metazoa > Chordata > Mammalia > Rodentia > Heteromyidae > Perognathus > Perognathus longimembris. The sequence continues at coordinate 3,436,327 of NC_063187.1, forward strand.
CTTAGGTCCTGGGGAGGTTTGTGCCATAATCAACCTTTCCCCTCTTCCCTTTAGAGAGCAGATCTGCTACCTGTCCAGCAAAAGCCTGAAGTGGAGCTGTGGCTCAAGTGGTAGAAGACTAGCCTTGAACAACAAAGCCTAAGGGACAATGCCCAGGCCTGGTGTGCAAGCCCCAGAACCTACACACACACACACACACATTACATTAGCAATAGAAACTAATAGATCCTACTTTAAATGTGACTTACAGAACCGAAGGTGATTTTGCTCAGGGTCGTGGTAATCATAAATGAATGGTCAAGCCTGCATTCAATCTGGCTCTGAGGATTTAACCAATCAATCAATCAAAATAAATATTGATTGAATAAATCAATCAATAAATACTCCATTCCTATCCCCAGTTTTCTGAACAAAAGCAGACTTCCCTACCTTGAAGATCCTGAAAATGACACATGTTTTCTTCTCATGGGCAGAAGCTAGATCTAAAATACCCCGGGGCAGGATGAATGATCCAGAACTCCAGGCATTCAATCACCGGGACACCCAAGGAGGATGCTCTTAGGGGAGGGACACAAGGGCACAAGGCCTCTGGGCCTCTCATCAGATAAAATCATCTTTATCCAATGGGCTCTGGGAGATGGAGAGGCTTTTTCCTTGCTGTTATTCTTATTTTCTTTACTCTTCATCTTGTATATCCATTTATCTGCCTTTAGGAGGGTAAGAAGGGGTGAAGAAATGGAGGGACACAGGGTGAACAAAGGCAGCCGTGGTCCACACTGGAGACAATGTGGAAAATGAACTCGACAACTTGTGGGTGGGGACGGGAGGGGAAAACTGGGAGAGAGCGAGGGAAAGGGGGGACAAGGTCCAAAAAGAAATGTGCTCATGACCTGACTTATGGAACTGTCACCCCTCTGTCCATCACCTTTATCATAACAATTAAAAAGAAAAAAAAACAATAATGATAATAAAAAGATCTAGGAGGTTCATGCCTTTAATTCTAGCTGAGGCTAAGGACCAAGGTTCGAAGCCAACCCAGGCAGGAAAGTCCATAAGACTCTATTCTCCAATGAACCACCAAAAAACAAACAAACAAAATTTAAAAAGTAAAAATAAAAACAGCTGGAAGTGGAGCTCTGATAGGAAAAAGCTACAAGCAAATGGAAGGCCCATAGCTTCAACCCTCCATTTCTGGCAATCAATCAATAAATAATAAAGATCTTAGCATCGCTCAAGAGTTGTTCTAGCCTGGCCTTTTCTCAGCAGAGTGGACTTGTTTTGTGCATCTTGCCAGTCAGATGACTCATTCCAACAGCACACAGAATTCCACAATAATTGTCCTGTTTGCTATTCTGATAGCACCTTACATTCTGAGCAGTTTGGGCTGTATTGTGGACAGCATTATCTCATTCATCTTCCCAGGAATTCAAATAGGCCCATAATCTTTCTCCACATGGAAGGTTGGGAAAGCAGAGAAAAAGGGGAAATGATCTTTGGCCAAAGCTATCGCCAGCAAGTCAGAAATAGGAGGTGGGTGAATGGGGATTTTCACTGGATTCAAATCCCCGAAGGCCATTCTGTCTTTGGTGGAAAAAACAACAACAGAATATGGAGACTCTAATTGCCTCTATAATTTTCCTAACCATCTGCATACACAAGAGAAAACCCCAAAACATCACTTTTTGTTTTCTCCTTTGCATTCTGCTCTTTCATTTTACAATACTTTTTACTACTTGACATCTTGTCTCGTGCCCCAGTCTCTGGAATATATGGCTTTTTTTTCTTTTTTTTTTTTTCAAATCAATGAATAACTAGCAGGAAATGTTCATCAGTAATACCAGTGGCCGGTGGCTATAGAACAAGAAAAATGAAGAGCTGTTAACTTAATGTGCTAGCATTACCATTTTAAAAATCTTTTGAATATCACCACTACTTAAGAAAACCAGTATCTGTTTGTTCAGCTGTGGGTATTTCAATGTTTACATAATGATTGAGAAGTCTATGCATTGACCATATTCTGTGGTGAGTTTTTTTTTTTTAGCTCTGAATCTTGATTTTATAAGATTAATCCCTCAAGGCATGTTTGCATATTTTAAACAAGCAATAGAGAGTGACTGAAACATGAATATCTTGGGCTAGGCATAAATGGCTTACGCCAGTCATCCCAACCACTCAGGAGGCTGAGATCTGAAGATCCTGACTAGAAACCAGCCTGGGTAGAAAAGTCTGTGACACTCTCATCTCTAATTAAGCACCAAAAACAAAAACTAAAAAGACTTGGAAGTAGAGCTATGGTTCAAGTGGTTCAAGCTAGCCTTGAGCACCAGAGCTCTAAGTAGCTAGGATTATAGACTCAAGCCACTACACCTAGCTAAAAATTATTTTTCTGAAGCTCTTTTAAGAATGGCCAGACACCTCATCTATCCTGAACAACAGGTCTCAAGATATCATGAAGACATTTGCACATCCATGTTTATCACTGCACAATTCACAATAGCCAAAATATGGAAACAACCCAGATGTCCCACTACAGGTGAATGGATTAAAAAAATGTGGTACCTGTACACAATGGAATACTACATAGCGATTAGAAATGATAAAATATTGGTATTCACAGGGAAATGGTCTGAACTTGAACAAATAATGTTGAGCGAAACAAGCATAGAACACAAGAGAACAAAGGGGCATGGTTTCCTTGATATATGACTGTTAAGGGAGGGAGGAGGACAGTAGAGACCAGGTCTGCCAAACAACAAACTTCTTTTCAAATGGTATTTCCACATGTTTGGGTCAGCGACTTTACATTATGTATCAAAAACCAAACAACTACTAAACATAAAAAGATCTAGAATAGACCTATCAGTGGATCACAATAGCTCAACATATAAGACGAGGAAAAGCAAAAACAACTCCAAGAGAAGGACACGGGAGGATTCTATTGTTGACATTATCTTTAAAGTTCTAGATGAATTTCCTGTGGCATACCCTACACGCTTACTGTATGTGATTTTGGCACACTGGATAGTGTATATATGCCTACCTGATCTAGGGAAGGGAAAGAAAAATGAGGGTGTAAGATATCACAAGAAATGTATTCACTGCCTCATTATGTAACTGTACCCCCTTTGCACAACACCTTGTCAATAAAATTTAATTTAAAAAAAAAAAGAATGGCCAGACCTGCTTTAGGTTATAATTGTATATAGGTTTTCATCTTCAGGTAGGTGCAGAATTGTATCTCCTTATCACTGGATCTCCATAACTTTGAGTCAGCGTCTGCATCGTTAGTGAATTTAATTTTCTATCCAATACCTTGGTTTCCCAATGGAATTATTCCCTGTCACATTTTTGCATTTTATCACCCTGTATTTTATTTCAGTACAACTCACACCGAAACTCATATCCAACTTCTGCCTTTTATAGTAGTTTTTCATATTTCTATTCTCTCTATTCAATTTCTTATTTCATGAACTGCCTTTTGGAGAAAAAAAGTATTATATGTTGATAGCCAGAGATGCTTCAAAAATAAAAGCAAAAGAGAAAGAGAGAGATTTAAAATGTGCTGAGCATTTGCCTGGTGCTGGTGACTCATGCTTGTAATCCCAGCTCCTTAGGTGGCTGAGAACTGAGGGTCCCCATTTGAAGCCAGCCTGGGCAGGAAAATTGGTGAGACTCTTTACTTTCCATGAACCAGAAAAAAAAAAAAAGAAAGAAAAGCTAGGAATAGAACTGTAATTCAAGTGGTAGAGCGTTAGCCTTGAGCACCAAAGCTCAGGGACAGCACCCAGGTCCTGAGTTCAAGCCCCAGGACTGGCACCAAAGATAAAAAGAAACTAAAACGAAACATCCAAAGTTGGGTGCTTCCATTACTTGGGGCCTGTGCTAGAAGTCCAAATGGCAGAGTTAGGGAGTATCAGAGAGGATCAGCCGTTCCCAACATAACCAGGAGGCAGCGAAGGAAGAATAGACATCCATCAGCCAGCTCCAATGACCTAAATACCTCTCGTATGTTCACCTTGGAGACAAAGCTTTTAGTATGGGGTTAGCCCAAGCACACATAGCACTTGGCCTCAACCCAAGGGTTAAATGAAGGACATTGCTAGGATTTTGCACATGACACCATACTTTTCTAACTTTTCTAAGTAGATTATTATTTGTGTGTGGGTTTGGGGGACTTGTGGGACTTGAACTCAGGGCCTGGGTGCTATCACTGAGCTTCTTTTGCTCAAGGCTGGTGCTCTACCACTTTGAGCCACAGTTCCATTCTGGTTTTCTGGTAGTTCATTGGAGAGAAGAGTCTCTTGGACATTCCTGCCCAGGCTGGCTTTGAACCACGATCCTCAGATCTCAGCCTCCTCAGTAGCTGAATGACAAGCTTGAGCTCCCAGTACCTGGCTAGATTATTCTATTTTAATAGCTTAAAAAAACACTTTCTCCCTGTGGCCATTTCTAAATTTAAAAAAGTTCTACATCTATATGTTTGTATACATTTGCTTTTATAAAAAAAAACACAGTTGCCTGCATTTCTGATTCAATGTTGGATTCAGTTCCGTACAGTTATATAAATAATAACCTAAAATAAAGATATCTGTGGTTAATTATAACATAAAGAGCAAATTAAGGGGGACAAATGTAATGGAAATGCAAATTTTTACATTACCATAGGCACATGTCTTATGCATCGTTCATATCTAACAATATTTAGTAATTGAATGAATCATAAAATAACAGTGCACAGTTCTGGGTAAAGACACAAAGACTTTCACAAAGCTCTTCTATTTTAGAAACATTTTTTCTTAAAAACAAAACAAAACCCACCAAGGTCCTGTAAATTCAGAATTGTCAGTGTTTTCTCATCTGAAGAGCATTTGTGCTTGACCGAAGCAACATTGAGGAAAAGGTTATGAATAATGACAATGGGAAATGTGAACAGGTTTAATATGGGAAGGGCTGAGAGAATGCATCACAACAGCTCCAATTTTGCTCCTTTGATGGTGAGGTCTGGGCTTGCAGAGGGAAGAACAGAAGCTGACTTGTGGAGGAACACCCCTTCTTCTTTTGTGCCCATTCTGGGACTTGAACTCAGGTCCTTGTGCTCCTACTTGGATATTTTGCTCAAGTTTGGAGCTCTACCACTGGAGTTAAACCTCGCTCCAAATTTTTGCTGGTTCATTGGAGTTGAGTCTCATGGACTTTCCTGCCCAGGCTGGCTTTGAACTGTGATTCTTAGATCTCAGCCTCCTGAGTAGCTGGTATTACAGGCGTGAGCTACTGGTTCCCGCCTTAGGTCAGTCTTTGCCTTTGGATAACTATGTGAGAAGTTGAGAAATGGAGCAGCAGGCTGGGCACAGTGGCTCATGCCTGCAATCCCAGCAACTCGAAAGTCTGAGATCTGAGGATCGTGGTTCGAAGCCTGCCCAAGACAGAAAAAGAATCCAGACTCCTATCTCCAATGAATCACCAAAAAGCCAGAAACAGAGCTGTGGTCCAAGTGGTAGAGCACAAAAGATCAGAGCCAGCACCCAGACCTTGAGTTCAAGTCCCAGGATTGGCCCCAAAACAAACCACAACAAACAATAATTTTGAAATGCTTCCACACTATTTTGATTTATTATATCACGGCTCTGTTTTTAATTAAATGTCTTCAGATATAGCAAAGACCACTAGACTCAGAGATCTAAACGTTCTAGCATGTTGAAGGAGCTTGAACTGCTCAGATATAAATGTTTTCGAATAGAGATGGCATTTCTCTCTACAGTGGAAGAGAAGGAAAGAAAGGTAATGTAGATTACTTATCATTTGCATGCTGTTCTCATCTCTGGGCAGATTGCTGATTTTGTTTTGTTTTTCCCTTTAGTCCATCATTTATTTCAGTAATGATTATTCAAAAATAAATCTGCACGAGCATTTGTTCCCTTCTGATAGATTGTGTAGGAGAATTGTCCTGATGCTTGGTGGGCCATGCTGACGAGTTGTTTTAGAAGCAGCTTAAGTTGAAAGAAGAAAAAGGGAGGAGGGGTTGGGAAGGTGGCTTAGTGGTAGAGTGCTTGCCTAGCATGCATGAAGCCCTGGGTTCGATTCCTCAGCACCACATACACAGAAAAAGCCAGAAGTGGTGCTGTGCCCCAAGTGGTAGAGTGCTAGCCTTGAGCAAAAGAATCTCAGAGACAGTGCTCAGGCCCTGAGTTCAAATCCCAGGACACACACACACACACACACACACACACACACACACACCACACACACGTGAACCTTCCAGTTGTATTTTCTCTTCCTTGCTCTATTTCATGATGAAACCTGGGACTCTATGACCAGATGCATGGCTTCCTACGTTTCTTTCTTCTTCTGAGAGAACGAGGCAGACAAGGGTCCCAAACTTGTGTTCCCTAGAGATTCCCATGCCAGAAAAAGTCACCATGCTCACGTAGTTGGTAGTTGGAGACTGGGTTCACAGCTCAGCCCAAGTTTATTCTCCTGTATCTTGCACGTGCTATTGGCTTTGTAGAACTCCATTCCATGGCGAGTGTGGAAATGTTCCTCTCTCTTTTTGTTTCCCAGGTCTTCATTTCTAAAATGCAAACAGCCCTCAGTGTGAATGTCACCTTCAGCCCATTTGCAGGAAGGTGTGAGTGTCATTTGAAGTCATTTATTCCTTCACAGGAACTCAGGGAGGGAGCTGAGAATAGAGTCTAGGAGGAGAGGGGAAGGAAGGAAGGAAGGAAGGAAGGAAGGAAGGAAGGAAGGAAGGAAGGAAGGAAGGAAGGAAGGAAGGAAGGAAGGGCCACAAAACTGAAATTGTCCAGTCCCTGCAGCCTGACCTGGCCCTTATGTGATGTTGACCCTGGGGACAACATTCTAGAATAGTCCCGATGGAAAGCACATAAACCAATGAACAGAAATGGCTACTGAAACTAGGCACAGCAAGGGTTTGAACTCAGGGCCTGGGCGCTGTCCTTGAACTTCTTTTCCTCAAGGCTGGTGCTGTACCACTTGAGCCACAGCACCACTTCTGCCCTTTTTTGGTGGTTCATTGGAGAGAAGAGGCTCATGAACTTTCTTTCCCAGGCTGGCTTTGAACTGTGATCCTCAGATCTCTGTTTCTTGGGTAGCAGGATTACAGGTATGAGCCAACCAGTGCCTGGCTCTTTTTGGTTGTTGATGGTGTTTTTTTTTTTTATTAGGATGTACTGAGGTTTGAACTCAGGCCCTCAAGTTCAGAGAATCTCTACCCTTTGAGCCACGCTTCCAGTCTGCTTGTGCTTTGAGTTCTTTTTTTTTTTTTTTTTTTTTTTTTTTTTTTTTTTTTTGGCCAGTCCTGGGCCTTGGACTCAGGGCCTGAGCACTGTCCCTGGCTTCTTCCCGCTCAAGGCTAGCACTCTGCCACTTGAGCCACAGCGCCGCTTCTGGCCGTTTTCTGTATATGTGGTGCTGGGGAATCGAACCTAGGGCCTCGTGTATCCGAGGCAGGCACTTTTGCCACTAGGCTATATCGCCAGCCCGTGCTTTGAGTTCTTTTGAGATAAAGTCTTGATTTCTATTTTATTTTTGGTGGGGGAAGCTGACCTTGAACCACAAGACTTTGGATCTCAGCCTTCTGCACGGCCGGGATTACAGGTGTGAGCCACTTTGCTTGTCTTTACTATATTCTTTAGATGATGATTTAAACCTTTGGTCAGGGGGCTGGGAATGTGGCCTAGTGGTAGAGTGCGTGCCTTGTATATACAAAGCCTTGGGTTCAATTCCTCAGCAACACATATACAGAAAAAAGCCGGAAGTGGCACTGTGGCTCAAGTGATAGAGTGCTAGCCTTGAGCAAAAAGAAGCCAAGGGACAGTGCTCACCCTGAGTTCAAGCCCAAGACTGACAAAAACAAAAAACCAACATAAACCTTTGGTCAGGTGTTTTAATGTACAATGGCAGCTTGTGGCCTTTTATTTACTACCTTCATGTCCATTATGGGACAAAAAGCATCTGTCTTATCAATATCTAGAGCAGTTCTACCATGCATCACATTACCGTAAGGGGCAGAGCAGCTGGGCATTGGTGGCTCACGCCTGTCATCCCAGCTACTCAAGAGGCTAAGATCTGAAGATCACGGTTCAAAGCCAGCCTGGGCAGGAAAGTCGGTGAGACTCTTTATCTCCAAAGAACCACCAGAAAACCGGAAGTGGCGCTATGGTTCTAGTGGTAGAGCGCCAGCCTTGAGTGACAGAGCTCAGGGACAGCACCCAGGCCCTGAATTCAAGCCCCACGACTGACAAATGAAAAAGAGGCAGAGCATTGTGGGAGAAGGGAATTGAACTTGGATCATGTAACCTGGGCTTGAAGCTACAAGGTGGAGGTTTAACTTCTGGCTCTACTTGCTACTTCCTGTTATACCTGGGGTGTGAGGTATTTGGTAATCTCTTTTATTCATGGTTTCTGCAAAGCAGATTAATTAGGGCTGTCCCAGCTACCTACCAGGGTCAGTGATCGAGTGAAATGATGGATGTGAAAGTGTTGAGCAAGCTGTCATGTCACAAACAAGATTCTCCTTATGATGGCTGTCTGGTGAAAGATACATATCAACCCTACAGGTATCTAAGGACAAAATCATTACCGCTCCGTAAGTATTTATCATCATGTGGAAGTTTAACCTATAAAGACAGGATAGGAAATCTCCTGAAATTGTTCCTCTACATGCCACCAATAAAGACAAATTAAATCATAGTATTTTAATGCATATATACATACACACATTCTTATATAGATACATACATGTATATAATACATATAGATACACGTATCTATAATACATGTACATCTGTACATATTTATACATATATTATATGTGTATATGTATCATATATTATATGCACATGTATGTATTATATACACATATATGCATATATACATGTAGATATAAATATACACACATATATACACATATACCCATTTGTATGTATATAACACATATACATGTATGTGTGTGTTTGTGCCAGTCCTGGGGCTTAAACTCAGGGCCTGGGTGCTTTCCTGAGCTCTTTTGCTTAAGGCTAGTGCTCTACCACCTGAGCCACAGCGCCACTTCTGTTTTTTTGGGTAGTTCATTGGAGATAAGAGTCTCATGGACTTTCCTACCTGTTCTGGCTTTGAACCCTGATCCTTAGATCTCAGCCTCCTGAGTAGTTAGGACTTTAGAGCCACTACTGTCCAACCAAACCTCCTTTATGTATATAATCAAAGCCGTATCTATATCCTTTTTAATTTTTTTCTCCTTTTTAAAAAAGATAAACAAGGGAAGTTTATTTGAAATCAAAGGAAAGAAGGGAGAGGAATTCTAAAGGAAAGTCCTGCCTACATCCTTTTTTTGTATAAATGAGTTTATTGTGTTTATTTTTCAGTATTTAAAATGCTAGAGTCATCTGAATTCACATCTGAACCAACCAAATGGAAGTTCAAACCAGTGCTCTTAAAAGTTTGAAGCAATGCACATTTTTACAAAGGAAAAACAAGCAGGCCATTTTCCCGGGCATAATGTACATGTTCCAAATGATTTGCTTGTTTTCGCCAGTGAGATTTATCTCGGAGAGATGAATGTGTGTGTGTGTGTGTGTGTGTGTGTGTGTGTGTGTGATATAAAAAAAACAAGATGAACTCTGCCCAGTTTAGAGATGCAAGAAACGAGTTAGAAAACAAAACAAAACTAAAAAGGCAAGAAGGGTTGGCTGCCTTAGAATGAGGGACAGCTTTCCATCTGAAACTTAATTATGGGTGTGTTCTGTTTCTCTTGTTGTAGATTTTATGGTGGGAGTAGCAACAGCACGTTGTGCATACTTGTTTATTTTTAATTGTTTTTATTTTTTGCCGTGCCTGGGGTTTGAACTCCAGGCCTGGGCACTGTCCCTGAGCTTCTTTTGTTCAAGGCTAGCACTCTCTATCATTTGAGTCACAGGTCCTCCCCCTCCCCCTCCCCCTCCCCCTCCCCCTCCCCCTCCCCTTCTCCCTCCCCTTCCCCCTCCTCCCTCTCCTCCCTTTTCTTCTTCTAATGGAGATAAAAGTCTTATGGACTTTCCCAGCTGTGTCAGCTTTGAGCTGTGACCTCAGATCTCTGCCTGCTGGGTAGCTGGGATTACAGGTGTCAGCCATTACTCCCGGCTCCTGCATATGCTCAGGGTAAGACCCTTCATGGCTGCTCATCTCCTGGTGCTTCAGTTACTAATTTTGAGCAGTAGCTCGGTGCCAGCTTTTTCTTCCTCCCACCCCCCCCCCCCCTTGATGCTTGAAACCCTTCTGCTCTTTGGCTGCCTGTTTTCCTCTGTCTTGCTTTAGGTCCCCAGTTGTTGCCTAGCTGGTTGGAGGTTTGGTGCCGGCCCTTTGGGCTGTCATGTGTTTAATGAGACGCAGGCCAGGCCGTGGGAACACAGCTAGGGTTGTGAGGATGAGTCCACCTCGGCTGAGTACACATCCCAACACCAGAGCTGCATATCCTGTCTCAAAGCACAGGACAGACACCAAAGCTACACAAGTCTCGACTGGAAACATCAAAACCAGGGCTGGGGAGGTGGCCTAGTGGTAGAGTGCTTGCCTAGCATGCAGGAAGCCCTGGGTTCGATTCCTCAGCACCACAGACACAGAAAAAACTAGAAGTGGTGCTGTGGCTCAAGTGGTAAGCTGCTAGCCTTGAGTAAAAGAAGCTCAGGAACAGCACCCAGGCCCCAGGACTGGCAAAGAAAGAAAGAAAGAAATGTACTCATTACCTGACTTATGTAACTGTAACCTCTCTGTACCTCAGCTTTACAATAAAAGATTTTTTTGGAAAGACACAGTGTATTCATAAACTGCTTTGTTGAATGGCAACTCCTTAAAGATAATAAAACTATTCCAAGAAATGAACATTAAAGAAAAATAAATACTCTGAGACAGAGTCTGGAAAACCCAACAGCGAATGCCAAAAATCTGTATAATTTGCTTAGCAATATGACCTAACCTTTTCTTTCTTTCTTTTTTTTTTTTTAATTTTATTGGTAAGGTAATGTACAGAGGGGCTACAGTTACATATATAAGGTAGTGAGTACATTCCCTGTCAAACTTGTTACTCCTTCCCTCATTTTTCTCCCATTTCTCTACCCCCACTCCTTCCACAATATTTTCTAAATAGATTCCCACCCCCCCCCCCAAAAAAAAGAAAGAAAAAGATAGAAATCACAAAGAAAAGAGATTTAGAAGTATGGCATTGGAGTTAAAAAAGCAAAAGCCTGTAAATAATAAGGAAATAAAAGCAGTATTTATTTTACATAACTGCTGAATTTGATTTTTCCCCCATAGTGAATAGCCTGAAGGATTTTATATATTGTAACTTAAGAAAAGATAGCCTTTTTATTTTTATTTGAAAAAATACTATGGAAGATGTTTTAAAACCTATTATTATTATTTTTATTTTCAGTGAATAAAGACTTTTTAAATCCAGATGCAAGCCTTTATCTTAAGTTGCATTAATTCACAATCAGTAATTATACCTAATAATAGAATAACACAGGGTAAAACTAAATGTGGTCAATCGATAACATATTCTTTTGAACAGCTACCCTTTGAAGTTGGTTTTAGAATTAAAGTAGGATTATAAAAGGAAGTGCAAAGAAGCAATAAAGTTTCCATGTTGAAACTCACTGAACATTTTTAGTTCCATTAACATTTTTTATAAGGAACTACAATGTTCTAGGAAAACATTGGCAATTTAAATTAATGTTTCAGCCTGGTAATTTACACATGTAGTTCCAGATCTCAGGGTGCTAAGAAAGAGGTTCTTGAGTTCTAGACTTGTCTGAGCTACAATGGTGAAATCAGGTCACAAAGGTAGGAAGGAAGGAAGGGAGGGAGGGAGGGAGAAAATTAAAACATTAATGTTTCAGTTTGTACAAATGGAATCATACAATCATTATACATTAAACACTTTTTGTGATTCTTTGAAAACCATGATTTGAATTAGATATGTACAAAATAAGTCTTAAGTATGAAAGTCATAGATCATCAAAGTAATTGATTTTTATTTGCTTGCCCTTGGAATCTTTTTTAAAAACTCATAGATAAGGAAAGTCAATTTGGACACTTTCTTTCTTATTGGGTTGTAATAAAACAAAAAAAGATATAATTCAACATCCACCAAGGATATTTTTTCCCCTCAGGCTGGTTCTAAGCTTCAGTTAAGGACAACAACAAAAGTTGCTGTTAAATAAAGTTAGAGACCTTTTGGGTTGAATATAATTGAAATAGGCCTTCCTCTCCCTCCCTCCCTTCCTCCCTCCCTCCCTTTGTGTGTGTGTGTCTGTCTGTCTGTCCTGGGGTTTGAACTCAGGGCCTGTGTGCTGTCTCTGAGCTCTTTTGCTCAAGAATAGTGCTCTACCACTTGAGCCACAGCGCCACTTCTGGTTTTCTGGTGGTTCATTGGAGATAAGAGTCTCATGGATTTTCCTGCCCTGGCTGGCTTTGAACTGCGATCCTCAGATCTCAGCCTCCTGAGTAGCTGGGATGACAGGCGGGAGCCACTGACACCTAGCACCAATTATTTTGTATGTTTTGGGGCTTTGGGCTTGCTGGGCAAGCACTCTACCATTTGAGTCACACCTTCCCAGCCTTCTATTTCCTTAGACTATTACAGAAGATTTATTTAATATGCTAACAGACATGAAATGAATATTTAAGAGGAAAGTCAATTGCCCAATGAGTTTCATCTGATCCTAAGAATATTTATTCTCTGCCTGTCTCTCGGGTTGAGCAACGCTCTCATCTGCGTAGCCATTTGGTGGGATGGAAACGGAGTCAGGCTCGATGTTTAGGAAGAACTAGGCTCTCAGAACAGACGAGGCAAAGATCTAGGCAGGGCAGAATCACCTACTTGGCATAGCTAGGCCAGACAGGTGCCAGTCATAGAAGAAGGCACCATGAAAGCCAGAGAGATTGCTCAGCATGGCGGACTGGCTGACTCCCGCTGCCTTGTCATGGGACCTGGTGTTTGGGACAAAGCCCAAAATACCTGGGGCTTTGCTTTTATCAACAGAGAAAAGGGAGCCAGGGGCTGGTGGCTCACACCTGTCATCCCAGCTACTCAGGAGGCTGAGATCTGAGGGTCACAGTTCAAAGCCAGCCAGAGCAGGAAAGTCTGTGAGACTGTGATCTCCAACAACCACTGAAAAACAGAAGTGGAGCTGTGGCTCAAAGTGGTAGAATGCCAGCCTTGAGTGAAAGAGCTCAGGGACAGCGCCTAGGCCCTGAGTTCAAGCCCCAGGATTGGCACATAAATGAGAGACGAGGGAAAGGAGAGAGAAAGAGGGAGAGGAAGAGAAAAAGAGTTGAGGCTGGGGGGGGGGAGAGAGAGAGAGAGAGAGATTGAATTACTGTGACAATACAATGGTTGGCAGTAGTCCAGAAAAATGCATGATCAACCCCCTGGCATGGAGCTTATTAAATATTCTCCGACAAGCAATAGCTTTAATGTTGGAACTTAGGGCAAAGCTGAGTCGACCAATGAGAACTCACAATCAGAAGAGCAGAGCCAAGCCAGTGAGTCACTCAAGCATTGATGTTGTGAATGAAAGAGGGAGATTAGAAATGGAGAGAAGTTGAGTTTACCTGCTAATGCTCTAAGACAGGTGGCTCTTTGGTTTGGATGTGGTCAAACCCGTTTCTTTTCTTTTTTGTCAATAGCTAGGATTACGGGTGTGAGCCCCCAGTGCCCAACTTGCTTTATTTTCCTTTCTTTTTAAATAAGACTTCAAAATGAGCTATTTTATTTTATTTCTCTCTCATTCGCTTGGTAATTGTTAACTAAGCATCTACGTTAAATACTTATTTATTTATGATGATTACTATGGAGTTGTACAAAGGGCTTGTGATTCCACAAGGCAGGTCATGAGTACATTTCTGTTTGGGATAATGTCACCCCTTCATTCCTTCTCCCTCAGTTTCCCCTCTGGTCCCTGCCCACAAGTTGCATAGTTCATTTTCTACCTAGTGTTTATCAAATATCATGACTGCAATTGCTTCACGTTGCCTCTTTCGGCTCCTGTACCCGGCTTTTGCCCCTTCCACCTTAAAAAGGCTGAAGGGGGAAAAAAAGAATAACAAAATCGAAATTAAGGGGCTGGGAATATGGCCTAGTGGTAGAGTGCTTGCCTCATATGCATGAAGCCCTGGGTTCGATTCCTCTGCACCACATATATAGAAAAGGCCAGAAGGGGCGCTGTGGCTCAAGTGGCAGAGTGCTAGCCTAGAGCAAAAAGAAGCCAGGGACAGCGCTTAGGCCCTGAGTTCAAGTCCCAGGACTGACAAAAAGAAAACAAAACAAAATCGAAATCAAACCCCATCAAACCCCCATGTTTCTGTTTCCTAGAGTTTGTTCTAATAAATAGGATTGTTGATATCTTTTTTTTTTAATTGAAGATGCTTTGTAGTGTATTCTGTTTGGAGGTCATTTCAAGGGCTTTTGTTTCTTTATTTTTAATTATTTACTGCCAGCACTAGGGGCTTGAACTCAGACCCTAGGCACTATTTCCGATCTTTTTGCTCAAGGCTGGTGCTTTACCATTTGAGCCCTACCTGTACTTCTGGGTCTTTTTATTTATTTATTTTTTTTTGGTGGGTAATTGGAGATAAGAGTCTCACCAACTTCCTTGCCTGGGCTGGTTTTGAACCATGGATCCTCACATCTCAGCTTCCTGAGTAGTTAGACATGGTAGACACGAGCCACCAGCCCTTGGTTGTTTATTAATTTTTTTTAGCAGTGCTGGGACTTGAACCCAGGACCTTGAGCTTCCTAGGCAGGTACGCTATCCTTTGGGCCATATGGGTAGTGTTTTTATCCATGGTTATTTTCAAGGTAGAGTCTTGATTTGTGCCCAGGCTGGTGTAAGGGCAGCTACCCATCATCCCACCTGAGTTTCTTCCCTCTTGTTGATGACAAGTGTGGCTCACTGTGCGTTCCCTGTAGCTGGTATTGAAGGTAAACACTATCACACCCTGTCACTAGAGTTTCTCAAACATTTGTGCACACCCAGCCTCTGATCTTCCAGATTCCCCTGGTCTCTGCCTCTCAAGTAGCTGGGGTTACAGGCATGAGCTACCATGCCCGGCTCACTTTATAGAGCATCCGTGGTTCTCTTTTAACCTTTATGGAATCGAGTCGATCTGAAGGTGTAAAGGCATATATATTAGCTTGGGAGGCAAGCCACAACAAAGCACTCTAAACAAGGGAGGTTTGGATGAGAGGAATTCACTGTGTCACAGATCGAGAGGCAGCCAAAGGGCTGATTGTGCCTGAGGATTGTGCAGGACAGCCTGGGCCATGACCTTCTAGGACTATCTTGGCCTCCCATGGCTTCTAGAAGGACCACGCTAAGCTGCACACCTGTGGCTCGTGCCTGTAATCCCAGCTACTCAGGAAGCTGAGACCCGAGGATCGCGGTTCAAAGCCAGCCGGGTCAGGAATGTTCATGAGACTCTGATCTCCAATGAACCACCAAATAGAACTGTGGGTCAACAGGTAGAGCACCAGCCTTGAGTGAAAGAGCTCAGAGACAGTGCCCAGGTCCTGAGTTCAAGTCCCAGGACTGGCACATGCACACACACACACACACACACACACACACACACACACACGTAGCCACCTCTCTGTGGATTTGCCATGGATCTCAGCTCTCCCAAATCACATGGGATTACACACTCACCCCATTCCTGTGTGACGTCATCAGAAAGAATTACATATCCAATCACCTCATGTAAATGAGATGGCCCACTGGGGATTAGAACTTTTATGTATATGTTTTTCAGGGAAAAAAAATTACACCCTGAGCCGGTCCATACACGTGCTCAGACCTGCTCTGAGTCTCACTGGACCAAACCAGAAGGCCTCACATTCCAAGCCAAGCCCAGGACTGTAACCACATCTCCCTGATCTAGGCCACCCACTGTTAGGCGTCCCTTGTTTGGGTCGGGTGTGGAAAGGAGGTAGATGACAATCAAAGAAATGGGTGGATCAAAACAGGGAGGAGAGAAATTTCCGGATGGACAGAGAGCAAAGTGGGTGGGGCGATTTGCATGTCGTGTGTGTGTGTGTGTGTGTGTGTGTGTGTGTGTGTGTGTGTGTGTGTGTGTGTGTTGGTCCTGGGTCTTGAACTTAGCACCTGGGCACTATCCCTTTGGTTTTTCACTCAAAGTGGGTGCTACCACATTATCCACTTCTAGCATTTTTGCCTTCTGTAGTGGAAGATTGGATTCTTAGATTTTTTTTTGGTTTCTTCTTCCTGGGAGAACCCTGAGTGATTTTTGCTCCATGTAATGCTAACCCCCCAATTTGAGACTTCAGGGAAGATATTTCCTGTTATGAATAAATGGGAGAGATTTAAATAAACCCATGGTCAGCTGTAGTGGCACATGCAAATAATCAATAAGGAGGAAGAGGAGGAGGAAGAGACAGGAGGATCATGAGTTCAAGACCAGCCTGGGCTACACCTCTTAAATTAACCCAGAGACAGAATCCACTTTTGGTCATAATTACTAGTCAGATTTATTCATGCTCTGTTCCTTACCTTTATCTCCCATCATTCATTTCAAGTTGCTTTATAAAATCCAGAATATGTTGTAAAAAATGTCAGGTTATGTACAATCCCCTCACACAAAATGGACCAAATGTGCTACTCATATATAGCTGCTGTCTAAGGGTTTTGTGGAGGAATCTTTGCCAGACCTTAATCATTTTCCATTCATTGAAGTTTTGGGTTTTTTTTTTTTTTTGCTTTTTGTCGGTTGTGGGGTTTGAACTCAGAGCTTGGGCTCTGGCCCTGAAGCCTCTTTGTACGCAAGGCTAGTGCTCTACCACTTCAGCCACAGTGCCACTTTTTGGTTTTTGAATGGTTCATGGTTGATAAGGGTCTCACGAGGACTTTTCAACCTGGGGCTGGCTTTGAACCTTGATCCTCAGAGCTCAGCCTTCTGAGTAGCTAGGATGACAGGCGTGAGCCACCAGTGCCCATTTGTTGAAGTTTTAAGGCAATAATTGGCTTTCATCTAGGTGTTAAGAACTCATGACTGTCATCCTAGCTACTAGGGAGGCTGAGATTGAGAAGATCACAGTTCAAGGCCAGCCCAGCCAGAAAAATGCACCCTATTCCACTTCCTCCTCCCCTCCCCTCCTTTCCTTTCCCCTTCTAGATGTGAATAACTGACACTCAGGCATGTTCAGAGATATTTGTGCCCTGTCACAATCACTGTCCGATCCTGTGTGTTCTCAGCTCGAAGTTCTTCTTCTCTGGCCTGCGTCAGGAGGCTTCATCTCCCCGGCGTATATTATAATGAGGAATCTGTTCATTCTTTCCCCGGCTCTAATTCAATTAGCCCCATGTTCCAGTGGCTGCCAGACCCCAGTAATTATCAAGGGCAAAGCAGGGGAGTAGAGTCCAACTAGACACATAGAAAAAGCTCTTGAAGTAGCCGGTGCCTGTAGCTCACGCCTATCATCCAAGCTACTCAGGAGGCTGAGATCTGAGGATGGAGGTTCAAAGCCAGCCCTAACAGGAAAGTCCGTGAGACCCTTATTGCCAATGAACCACCAGAAAACTGGAAGTGGTGCTGTGGCTCAAGTGGTAGAGCCACTGGCCTGAAGCAAAAGAGCTCAGGGGTAGTGCCCAGGTCTTGAGTTCAAGTCCCAGGACGGACCAAAAATAGAAGAAAAGAAAAAAGCAAAGTCTTCTCCATTTTTGGCTAACCTACTCATTCATGCCCTTCTCCATAGAAAGAGGATCTGGTTTCCAATGCAGCGACACTGTACTAAAAATAACATCTCTTCAATAGCAAGTCTGCCTCTCAGGCATCCTTGCTCACACTAAAGGCCTATTATAAATCGCAGTCCTTTTCCCCTGAGTTCCACAAAGCGTGTTTCTTGGTGGTGGTTTGAGTACTTTATTCCACTCTAATTTAAATGTCTCAAACTATGTCACTTCAAATCCTTTCCCTTAGGAGGTTGCTGTAGTCTGAAAAATATCTTCATTAAGAGATTTTCTTGTATTTAACCCAAATTCTTAAACTCTGCTTCATCTGCCATTATTAGAAATACGCCATTCTCTGACCCAGAGCCTTGGTTACTGGGGTTGGCTAAAGGTAGCCAGTCAGTCTCTTCTGGAAGGAGCAAGATGGCTGCCTTTTCTTCTGGAAAGCAATGACCTTGAATGCCCTTGGATTGAGCTCATTGAAATCCCTCCTCCTTCCCCCTCCTTTTTTTTGGTGCTGGTCCTGGGGCTTAAACTCAGGGCCTGGGCACTGTCAGGGCTATTTTTGTTCAAGAAGGACACTCTACCACTTGAGCCACAGCTCCACTTCCGGTTTTCTGGTGGTTCATTGGAGATAAGAATCTCATGGACTTTCCTGCCTGGGTTGACTTTGAACTGTGATCCTCAGATCTCAGCCTCCTGGGTCGCTGGGATGACAGGCCTCAGCCACCAACACCCAGTTTACCAATTTCTTTATCTTGTTCCAGATAGCAGAGAAATTTCCAGTGTTTGACACTAAACACAAATGCTTGCTTTTTCTTTCTTTCTTTTTTTTGGAAAAAATCAAACTAAAGAATTTCCCTCCATTACCCCCCTACTGAGATTTTTCTCGGTGAGTTTTGAATCTAATTACAGCATTTTCTCTATTTGGTTAGGCAGTAAAAAAATCTATGATTTCTCTTTCATTAATGTGATAAAGTGCATTGATGCTTTTTTTTCTTTTTTGAGGCATTAGCCAATCTTACATTCCTGGAATGAACTCACATTAAAAAAAAATATTCTGCTCAATTGGATTTTGTTTAGGGTTTTTCAATCTGTGTTCTGAGCAATACTGGCTTGGACTTACTCTTGCACATAATATTTTTGTCATGTTTTGATAGCAAGGTTTTGTGGCTCCCTTAGAAAATGACAAGAAGCAGTCCCTCGTTTGGTATTTTCTAGAAAAAAAAAAAAAAAAAAGGTCTGTTTAAACGTTGAATAAGATGCACCCGGCAGAGCCATCTGGGCCTGCCATTTGCTCTGTGGGAAGAAATTAAATTGAGGGAATTGATTTTCTTTAATGGGCCACTTAGTTTTTTTTTTTTTTTTCCTGTTCTCCTGTTTGTTTAGTGAACTTATGATTTTGTTGGTGCCATCCAAATCTTAAAGTTTCCTGGCATGAGATTTTTTTTAATCATATCATCCTATGATAATTTGCACGCCTGTGCCAACTGAAGCAGGGGTTATAATTCTCAGGCCAGTTCTGGCTCACAGCAGGCTGAGATCTGAGGATCCTGGTTCAAAGCCAGCCCAGGGCACGTAAGTCTGTGAGACTCTTTTCTCCATTGAATCACCAGAAAACCGGAAGTGGAGCTGTGGCCCAAGTGGTAGAGCACCAGCCTTGAGTGAAAGAAGCTCAGGGACAGCACCCAGGCCCTGAGTTCAAGCCTCATGACTGACAATACATACATACATACATATTTTGAAAATTCATTAAAAACTAAACAACAGTAGAAATGCAGGAATACATGTCAGAGAGTCTACATTCTGCTCTTAACTTTAGTATTTCATTAGTTGAAAATTATTTGTAATTTAATCTCTCTCTCTTTCTCCTCTTGTAAAACTTCCAGAGAGGCCAATTTTTTTTGGGGGGGGGGGTTTTTTTTTGGACAGTCCTGGGGCTTGGACTCAGGGCCTGAGCACTATCCCTGGCTTCTTTTTGCTCAAGGCTAGCACTCTGCCACTTGAGTCACAGCGCCACTTCTGGCCATTTTCTATATATGTGGTGCTGGGGAATTGAACCCAGGGCCTCATGTATACGGGGCAAGCACTCTTGTCACTAGGCCATATCCCTAGCCCAGAGGCCAATTTTTTTGTAAATGTTCTGTCTCCTGGAAAAGCAAAGGTCAGATCTGCTGTCGTGCTATTTTAAACTTTGTCCTTACTGATTTCCTTGTCTCCTTGGTTTGTTAATTAGTGATGCAAGTTGGCAGAAAAGCTTGCTTTATTGTGGATTTGTAAATCTGTAGATCTCAGAACTGCAGATTTACAAATCTACAATAGAGAGAGAGAGAGAGCTACAGATCTCTGTGTGTGTATTCACAGATACAGATGCACACATATGTGTGTGCATATATACATCTACAGCTATATAAACATGCAGAGCTTTATAGATATAGACATATAGGTCTATATAATTTTGAGTCTCTTTAGCTCAAGGTTGATTTGAACCTCTGATCTTCCAACCTCCTCTTCTTTTTTTTTTTTTGGCCAGTCCTGGGCCTTGGACTCAGGGCCTGAGCACTGTCCCTGGCTTCTTCCCGCTCAAGGCTAGCACTCTGCCACTTGAGCCACAGCGCCACTTCTGGCCATTTTCTGTATATGTGGTGCTGGGGAATTGAACCTAGGGCCTCGTGTATCCGAGGCAGGCACGCTTGCCACTAGGCCATATCCCCAGCCCCCGACCTCCTCTTCTTATGGGCTAGGATAACAAGCATGTGTAGCCACTTCTAACTGTGTTAAAGTTTTGCTCTGCATTTTTTTTTTCCTGGTCCTGGGGCTTGAACTGTGGACCTGGGCGCTGTTCCTGTGGTTTTCAGCTCAAGGCTGGTGCTCTACCCCTTGAGCCACAGCTCCACTTCCAGTCTTCTGGTGGTTCATTGGAGATAGGAGTCTTGTGAACTTTCCTTCCTGGGCTGGCTTTGAACTGTGATTCTCAAATCTCAGCCTCCTGAGTAGCTGGGAAGACAGGCGTGAGCCACTAGTGCTCTGTTTTTCTAAAGCCCATGGTATTAGCAGTATAACTTTTTTTTCCCTGTGGGGATGGGAATTAAACCCTGGGCCTCCTGTATATGAAATAGACTCTCCACTACCAAACGACTCTGGTAAATATAGAATTGTTTGCCTTCCTGAATCTTTTATTGCTATTAATTGAGATGAGAGGGATGTATATGTTTTAGCAATGGGGAATCTGTGACAGCAGACAGCTAGAAGAAATATATTTATGAAAGGAAATAATACTATCTACTCACATTGTGAGTTTTCATTAGGGAGTTAGGGGAAAAGAAAGCCATAAAAACAGATTTTCATCTTCATTTTATTTGCCAGAGTAAGGAGTTTATATCTATGCTATTTGTTTTCTTCTTCCTCCTTCTCCTCTTCCTTTTCTTCTTCTCTTCTGGTCCTGGGGCTTGAACTCAGGACTTGGGCATTGTCACTTGAGCTCTACCACTCAAAGCTGGTGCTCTACCCCTTGAGCCACACTTCCACTTTGGTCTTTTTGGTGGTTTCATTGGAGATAAGAGTCTCCCAGACTTTCCTGCCCAGGCTGGGTTTGAACTGAGAGCTCAGCCTCTTGGGTAGTTTGGATTATAAAGTGTGAGCCACTGGGGCTGCGCAGAAGAGTACATTGCTGTTTTTTTAGATTTCTCTGAATCAGATCTTCCAACTTCCTGTTGGGGCCACCGCAGAGAGCTGAAGGAGTTCAGGAAAGGCAGGTTCCAGCTGAGATTCAGGGACTAATCTCTTCCCTAATTGGTTCAGTTCCTTGCCCTGCTAGTGGTACTGCGGCCATTGATAAATCGCTTTATCTGTCTCTGCTTTCCTCTCTGTTGCTGCAATCACACTTCAGTGACATACATGTGAAGATAAATGGAGAAGTCGCTGTCTTGTGACAGACAATATCTCCAGAGTTCTGAGAATAAAAGCTAGGGCAAAATAAAAATGTATTATGAGTGTTTGCATTTTAATAAAAATCTTTTCTATTTCATCTTCAGGGTCCTCTAGCAACTCATAATCATTGAATCTTGGACAGTTTTTTTTCCCTTTCTGTACTCCACCCAAAACAATATGTTGCAAAGTGTCTAAGTGAGGTGTTTGAACATAATATAATGATCATAAAGTTGGTCTCTCTGCTTCTGGATTCTTCTTGTTCTTTTTTCCTTTCTTGTTTCCCTCCCTCCCTCCCTCCCTCTCTCTCTCCCTCCTTCCCTCCCTTTAGTACTTTTCCTCAACAAACTGACTTTTTTTTGTCAGTCCTGGGCTTGAACTCAGGGCCTGAGCACTGTCCCTGGCTTCTTTTTGCTCAAGGCTAGCACTCTGCCACTTGAGCCACAGCGCCACTTCTGGCCATTTTCTGTATATGTGGTGCTGGGGAATCGAACCCAAGGCTTCATGTATACGAGGCAAGCACTCTTGCCACTAGGCCATCTCCCCAGCCACAACATACTGACTTTTATCATTATGAAAAATAGGTTTAGGGATTTGCGCATCTTTTTACTTCTGTGGAAATGTACTGACAGTGCTGAGATTGGTGATTCACACCTGTCATCCCAGCTAGTCAGGAGGCTGAGACCCAAAGATCACAGTTCAAAGCCAACCCAGGCAAGAAAGTCTGTGAGAGTCTAATTGTTGTGCCAAGTCGCGAAACGACCACCAAGAAGACCACCGAGACTCAGACATTCCGAAATGCAAAAGCAAGGCAAGGCTTTATTTAGGCGAGCTGCAACTCGGGCCTCGTCCTACCCACCGACACAGCGGAGGTTAGGAGGAAGCCCCGAGCTGCGATTACACAGGGCTTATACAGGCAAAGAACAAGGTTACAACCATCAGGTGTTCAAGCAAGCAAGATTAGGACACAGGTACAAATCTGATTGGCTCAGGGTTCGATTCTAAAATGGGGTTCACGTGGTAAAATGGGGTTCACGTGGTAAAATGGGGCCTGACTTCAAAGTCTGGCACTTCATAATCACCAATGAACCAACAGAAAACTGGAAGTGGAGCTGTGGCTCAAAGTGATAGAGCACTAGCCTTGAGCAAAAGAGCTCAGACACAGTGCCCAGGCCCTGAGTTCAAGCCCCACAACACACACACACACACACACACACACACACACGCACACGCATGCATACACACATATATGGACAGGACATGTTAAAGTAGATTATTTAGGAGTGGGTACCAGTATGAGGACAAGAGAGGGTATGACAATAAGTAGGACAGAAGTACTCTATAAATGTAGATGAAAATGAAATAATGAAACCTATTGAAATTGCCCCAAGAAGGAGAGATGGATGAGAGATGGCTAGGAATTATATGCATACATGAAAACATCATGAGGAAACTCTCTTGCAGCCAATATATGCTGATAAAAATGTTTTTTCAAAGTAAACCTCTATCTTTCCAATATACATTGAACTTAACATTAATTTTCTTTTCAGTTGTTGGGCTTGAACTTAGGGCCTGGGCGCTGTTCCTGAGCTCTTTTGTTCAAGGCTGGTGCTCTACCACTTGAACCACAGCTCCACTTCTGGTTTTCTGGTGGTTCATTGGAGATAAGAGTCTCATCAAGGGCTGGGAATATGGCCTAGTGGCAAGAGTGCTTGCCTCATATACATGAGGCCCTGGGTTCGATTCCTCAGCACCATATATACAGAAAATGGCCAGAAGTGGCGCTGTGGCTCAAGTGGCAGAGTGCTAGCCTTGGGCAAAAAAGAAGCCAGGGACAGTGCTCAGGCCCTGAGTTCACAGCCTAGGACTGGCCAAAAAAAAAAAAAAAAAAGTCTCATCAACTTTCCTGCCCCAGGCTGGCTTTAAACCACAATCCTCAGATCTCAGCCTCCTAAGAGGGTAGGATTACAGGTATGAACCACCAGTACCTGGCTAACAAGTTATTTAGAAAAGATACTTTCAATGAAGGATTTAATTAATGTCTCTATTGAGTTATAAAAGACAGACAAGTTTAACCTCTAAGAGCCTTTAAAGAAATTTTATTTTATTATTATTATTATTATTATTTTGGCCAGTCCTGGGGCTTGGACTCAGGGCCTGAGCACTATCCCTGGCTTCTTTTTGCTCAAGGCTAGCACTCTGCCACTTGAGCCACAGCGCCACTTCTGGCCGTTTCTGTATATGTGGTGCTGGGGAATCAAACCCAGGGCCTCATGTATACGAGGCAAGCGCTCTTGCCACTAGGCCATATTCCCAGCCCTTTTAAAGAATTTTAAAACAAGGCATTCTTAGCTCTATTCTGGTGGCTCACACCTATTATTCTAGCTACTCAGGAGGCTGAGATGTGAGGATCATGGTTTTAAGCCAGCGCAGGGCAGGAAAGTCCGTGACCTTTATCTCCAATGAACCAAGTGGTAGACTGCCGGCTTTGACTG
This sequence comes from Perognathus longimembris pacificus, assembly GCF_023159225.1. Lineage (NCBI taxonomy): Eukaryota > Metazoa > Chordata > Mammalia > Rodentia > Heteromyidae > Perognathus > Perognathus longimembris. The sequence continues at coordinate 3,460,487 of NC_063187.1, forward strand.
ATAAAGCCAAATGAAAGTGTGAGGCCATGAGATCAAGATCCAATACTAGCAAAAACAAACACTGAAAAAAACAATGCAACATTGTCTACTAAGGAATTATCTCATGAATTGTTGATCTGCTAGTTGAAATAGAGTCCACAGTGAATTTTTTTTGTGTGTGTGCCAGTCCTGGGCCTTGAACTCAGGGCCTGAGCACTGTCCCTGGCCTCTTCTTGCTCAAGGCCTTGCTCAAGGCTTGAGCCACAGCGCCACTTCTGGCCATTTTCTGTATATGTGGTGCTGAGGAATTGAACCCAGGGCCTCATGTATATGAGGCAGGCTCTCTTGCCACTAGGCCATATCCCCAGCCCAGATTATTTTTGTTGGCTATGGGTCTTGAACTCAGGGCCTGAGTGCTATCCCTGAGTTCTTTTGCTCAAGGCTAGTGCTCTACCACATTGAGCCACAACATCATTTTAGTTTTTGAGTGGTTAGTTGGAAATAAGAGATGACTTTTCTGCCTGGAGTGGCTTTGAACCATGATCCTCAGAGCTCAGATTCCTGAGTAGCTAGGATTACAAGCGTGCGTCCCTGGTGCCCTGGCCTGAAAAAATATATTTTTTTAAAATTTATTTATTTATTTTTATTTATTTTTAAATTTTTTTTTTTTTGGCCAGTCCTGGGCTTGAACTCAGGGCCTGAGCACTGTCCCTGGCTTCTTTTTGCTCAAGGCTAGCACTCTGCCACTTGAGCCACAGCACCACTTCTGGCCATTTTCTGTATATGTGGTGCTGGGGAATTGAACCCAGGGCCTCATGTATACGAGGCAAGCACTCTTGCCACTAGGCCATATCCCCAGCCCCTGAAAATATTTTTAAATAATACATTTGACCAGTAAGAATTTACAATGATAGTCACAGGCCAGCAGACGCTGAGAGACAATTTCTTCTTTTTGTCCTTTTTTCTCCCATTATCTCTCTCTCTCTCTCTTTTTTTTTTTTTTTTGCCAGTCCTGGGGCTTGAACTCAGGGCCTGAGCCCTGTCCGTAGCTTCCTTTTGCTCAAGGCTAGCACTCTGCCACTTGAGCCACAGCGCCACTTCTGGCCTTTTTGTATATAAGTGGTGCTGAGGAATCGAACTCAGGGCTTCATGTACCTGAGGCAAGCACTCTTGCCACTAGGCCATATTCCCAGCCCCTGCCATATTCCCAGCCCCTGCCATTATCTCTTATATCGACTATCCTGATGCCTGAGGTGAAGAAGAGAAGGACTCAACTTGAATAGGAGAAAAAGACAAGAGCAGAACCTTGGAGAAGAGAGGAAAAAGAGCAGAATTCCACATGCAATTCGAGCATCCATTCTGCAGAAACTCAGAATTGCTTTGCAAATCCTTTAGGGAATGCACTTCATTTTCACTCTGTTCAATTTCCTCCCACATCTCTAAAAGCTTGGGTTTTCTGCATATTGCATCAACATTTACATAGAAGAAAAGACCACTGTTTTTTTTTGTGTTTTTTTTTTTTTTTAACCATCCACTTTGGAGCAAATTGTCTCCTACTGAGGTGCCAGACTTTGAAGTCAGGCCCCACCACGTGAACCCCATTTTAGAATCGAACCCTGAGCCAATTAGATTTGTACCTGTGTTCTAATCTTGCTTGCACAGCTGATTGTTGTAACCTTGTTCTTTGCCTTTATAAGCCCTGTGTAATCACAGCTCGGGGCTTCCTCCTAACCTCCGCTGTGTCGGTGGGTAGGACGAGGCCCGAGTTGGCAGCTCGTTAAATAAACCCTTGCCTTGCTTTTGCATTTCGGAGTGTCTGAATCTCGGTGGTCTTCTTGGGGGTGGTCTTGCGACCTGGCACAACATTTGGGGTTTCGTCCGGGATAGCCCCAAAGACCCCGAGATCCCAGACTCCGAAGGTAAGAAAACAGCGCTGTTCATTTGTCTTGTCCTGTAATTTGTCTGTTTTGCTTTTGCTTGGGTCTACTCCTCCTGTACCCTGGCAGGAGGTTGTGGGCCAACTTGGGAGATCTCCAACTCGTAACTTGGGTCCACTCCTTCTGCACCCTTGCAGGAGGTTGTGGGCCAACTCGGGTCCACTCCTTCTTGCAGGAGGTTGTGGGCCAACTCAGGTCCACTCCTTCTTGCAGGAGGTTGTGGGCCAACTCGGGTCCATTCCTTCTGCACCCTTGTAGGAGGATGTGGGCTAGCTTGGGAGATCTCCAACTCGTAGCTTTTCTTAGGCCTGTGTGTTTTCCTCCTTTTGTATTAATTGTTTTGTTTTTGTAGCCTTTTGGAAGAAATTTGGAAGTAAAATTGTCCTAAATAATTATTGCAAAGTGAGAAAAGGAGAATTATGGCTACCAAAATGTTTAATTGCCATTCCAGCTTCTTTGTAGGTTTTTTTGTAACCGTTTCCAGCAGGCCCACAGAGAAGCACAGGTGATTCCTACAAGTTTGTCAAGATCTAATACTGACCCTTAATAAATTCCAGGTAAGAGAGCATGCTTAAAAACTACTTCTGTGTGGACCACCTTGTTGCTTATAATTGGAGTAAAGTGGCCCCTTATAAGACTCATTGATCTGAATCTGCGGTTCGAAGCCAGCCCGGGCAAAGAAAGGTCCCTGTGAGAGACTTGTCTCTAATCAGCCAGCAGAGTGCTGGGAACGGAGTAGTGTGGAGCTCAAAAGTGGTACGGTGCTAGTCTTGAGCTGGAGAGCTGAGGGACAGCACTCAGGCCCTGAGTCCAAGTCGAAAGTCACTCCTCCTGGGACAAAAGTGATGGAGCATCCAGAGGCAGTAAGCCACTGCTTGGATGGCAGAGATGGTGTCAGATCCTAGAGTCACTACTGTTGGCCTTTCAAAAGTTAAAGCCGGGAAGTCCTAGAAGAATAGTTCATGAGCATGCCTTTCCAGTGCCCATGTCTGTCTACTGGGCAGGAATTTGCCAGTCATCTGTGATAGTGGTTAGTAAGGGTAAGTTTGTTAAATGAGAGGATAGATTAAAATCTCACCCCCCGCATTTACTCAAAGCCCTGACTGGCAGTGAGAATTTTAAGCTCATACATCTGTTTAGTAAAGAAAGCTTGTAGACCTGAGATTGTGTCCTTATTGAGATCTGTTAAAGGCCTGCAAAGGTATATTGTTAAAAATTGCAAGTCCTGTCAGCTTGCCAATGCCCCCAATCAACAGATTACTAAAGGAGCTCGCCTCTGTGGGAATAGGCCAGGTGTGTATTGGGAAGTAGATTTCACAGAAATTACAAATATTTGCTAGTTTTTGTAGACACCTATTCAGGATGGGTTGAAGTCTATCCAACAAAGCATGAGACTGCAAATGTAGTGGCTAAGAAGATCCTGAAAGAAATCCTACCCAGGTATGGATTCCCATCCACCATTGGGTCAGACAATGGGCAGGCTTTCGTCTCAAAAGTAAGTCAGGGAATAGCTGCAGCACTGGGGACGGATTGGAAATTGCATTGTGCTTATAGACCCCAGAGTGCAGGACAGGTAGAGAAAATGAATTGGACTCTAAAAGATATGATTCTGCTTCTGTCCCTACCCCCCATTTATTCAGACCAGGGGACTGAAATCCTAAGAACCACGGTGGAAGGAACCCTAGACGGCATCGCCACTTGGGTTCATTGCTTCCACGCCAGGCCAGCTGACCCCTTTGCCCTGGATGACAACTACCGTGATGGAACATGGGAGGTCTCCAAGCACCCAACTCAGCCGCTTTGCCTTCGCCTCAAGAAAAGAAAGTTAGACTGAGACTAAGGTTATAGGTTCCTGGCTAGGTAAGGTCTATGCCCCTGAGTCAGCCTGAAGAAGTTACAGAAGATGGATGATCTTCACCCATCAGCCCCCCTTTAAAATCAAGGGACCAGAGTTGTTTTTGGGAAGATGAGGCAGGATAAACTAGAGACATGCAAGAGGTACAGAGAATATTCTTGTAAGAAATGGTGACAGGCCATTTGTTTACTACATTGGGCCCTACTGGCCCATGCCTTACCTCTATATCATCCCCTAGACATGCAAGCCATTGAAATGGACAGAATGGAGCCATGATTGGCTCCCAAGGTACCAAAAAGAAAAAGGGGGAAATGAGGTGCCAGACTTTGAAGTCAGGCCCCACCACGTGAACCCCATTTTAGAATCGAACCCTGAGCCAATTAGATTTGTACCTGTGTTCTAATCTTGCTTGAACACCTGATTGTTGTAACCTTGTTCTTTGCCTTTATAAGCCCTGTGTAATCACAGCTCGGGGCTTCCTCCTAACCTCCGCTGTGTCGGTGGGTAGGACGAGGCCCGAGTTGGCAGCTCGTTAAATAAACCCTTGCCTTGCTTTTGCATTTCGGAGTGTCTGAATCTCGGTGGTCTTCTTGGGGGTGGTCTTGCGACCTGGCACAACACTACCAGATTCCTCTTACACAGGCTGTTCTTGAGTTTCAGGATTAATATTCCTTTTTTCAGGAGGGAAACATTAAAACTAAGAGAAATGGAGAACCATTACCTATCCATCTTTTTTTTTTTTTTCTGTTGACCAAGGATCTTGAACTCAGGGCCTGGGTTCTGTCTTTTCACTCAAGGCTAGCGCTCTACAACTTGAGCCACAGCTCCACTTTCGGTTTTCTGGTGGTTCAGTGGAGGTAAGAGTCTCACAGACTTTCCTTGCTGGGCTGGCTTTGAACTGTGATACTCTTGATCTCATCTTCCTGAGTAGGTAGGATTATAGGCATGAGCCACCAGTGCCTTGCTTTAAAAAAAAAAGTCATTAGCAAGGACTAGGCTGAGGGCAAGAGAAAGCATAAATTAATGTATATTTATATATAAACATATATATATATATTTCTGATATCTTTTTTTTTCTTGGTCATGGGTCTTGAACTCAGGGCCTGGATGTTGTTCTCGAGCTCTTTTCTTTTTTTTTTTGGCCAGTCCTGGGCCTTGGACTCAGGGCCTGAGCACTGTCCCTGGCTTCTTCCCGCTCAAGGCTAGCACTCTGCCACTTGAGCCACAGCGCCGCTTCTGGCCGTTTTCTGTATATGTGGTGCTGGGGAATCGAACCTAGGGCCTCGTGTATCCGAGGCAGGCACTCTTGCCACTAGGCTATATCCCCAGCCCTCTTGAGCTCTTTTCGCTTGAGGCTAGTGCTTTATCCCATTGAGCCACAATTCCACTTCTGGCTTTTTCTGTGTATATGGTACTGTGGAATTGAACCCAGGGCTTCTTGCATGCTAGGCAAGCACTCTACCACTAAACCACCTTCCTAGCCCTACCCTGATAAGGCAGATTTGACTGTTTTTTTTTGGTCTGCTTTGAGGAGTTGAATATTATCAAGCAAACATCTTCATTGAACTCATGTAACAGAATTATTTAAGAAGCAGCATTTTCCTTCCCTTTTCTTTTTTTTTAAGGTCTGAGACAGGGACTTGAACTCTGTACGTAATGCTTTCTGCTCATTGGCTAGCACTGGTACACTGGATGAGGGTAAAAGTGTCACATATTTTACAGAATGAATCTACGAGTCCAAGAGTAGCTTGGATTTTGTGTGAGATGTTATTATTATTAAAAATAATTATTTTTTAATTTATACTATTATGTATTATTCCTAGGATAAAGACACCTGCACCATGTTATGAAAACAGCATGGATGCTCTACAACAGATGAGTGGAAAAGAAAAAAATGTGGCCAGGCCGGGTACACTCGTGGCTCCCGCCTGTCATCTTAGCTACTCAGGAGGCTGAGATCTGAAGATTGCAGTTCAAAGCCAGCCTCAGCAGGAAAGTCTGTGAGACTCTTATCTCCAATAAACTAGTCAGAAAAAGCTGGAAGTGGCACTGTAGCTCAAGTGGTAGAGCTCAGAGACAGTGCCCAGGCCCTGAGTTCAGTGTTCGGTACAAAGCTCAAGTCCCTGTTTCAGACTTTAAAAGCCCTAGGACAGGTAAAAATAAATATGGTACCTATACACAATGGAATTTTACACAGCCATTAGAAAGAATACTGTTATATCAGTTGCAGGGAAATGGATGAATCTAGAACAAATCATGGTAAGAGATTTGTTAAGAGCGACAACTGGCATGTGTTTCCTCTCCTATGTAGAAGCTAGATCTAAAATATCTTGGGATATGATAAATGATACAAGACTGTAGGCATTCACACACAGTGAGACCAAAGGCGGATGCTCTTTTTTTTTTTTTGGCCAGTCCTGGGGCTTGGACTCAGGGCCTGAGCACTGTCCTGGCTTCTTTTTGCTCAAGGCTAGCACTCTACCACCTGAGCCACAGCGCCACTTCTGGCCATTTTCTGTATATGTGGTGCTGGGGAACTGAACCCAGGGCCTCATGTATACGAGGCAAGCACTCTTGCCACTAGGCCATATCCCCAGCCCCAAGGCGGATGCTCTTAAGGGAGAAATACAAAGGGGCCAGGCCTCTGTGAATATGATCATATAATATGTATCACAATGATACATGATAAACCAAACCAAAGGCCTGTGCCAGACATTTGTTATCAGGATGACAACTTATTTTGTCATCTTGGAGTTTGCGATGGGATGACCCACTTCAGAAAGCAATAATAACAACTGAGGTATTTAGGTCGTGGATGCCAGCGCCTACATGGCAATTAGATGAGCTTAGGAAAGAGAGGGAGGGACTCCCAATGTAAGTGGGGTAACTCTCACCGGGGACATTGTTTGCAATCAAGCCATTCATGTCCACCGTGTCCGTCCAATTTCAACCCTGCCCATTCCAAGACAGAAGAGGACTTAACTCAAGAGTGCTGACTCAGAGTGACCTGAGACCCTGTTGGAAGATGAAAGGTCTTTAAATTATCTTTAAACAATAGTTGTGCAAAAGGGGGAATACAAGCAGTCTTTACCTCTCCTTTCTCAGGATTTCTTCTTGCTTTGTGTTATTCACTTCTTTTTCAGTTATTCCTTACATTCTAACACACAACAGGCCGTGTTGCAATTTCTCTGTAAAAAGTAATTAAAAAAAAAAAGCAAAACACAGAAATTCCTAAGGCAGCTTTCTGTCTCTAAACAATGAAGTCACCTCACCATCAGCAGCTGAGAAAATGGAGGCCTAAAGAAAGATGGCGGCTAGAAAGAAAGATGGAGGCCCACAAAGGAAGATGGCGGCCAGATAGAAAGATGGAGGCCCACAAAGAGAGATTGGTGGCCAGAAAGAAAGTTGGAGGCCCAGAAGAAAGATGGGAGCCGGGCTAGAAACTTCCCTTGTGCTAGTTGGCTATGAAGAATGACTAGCAGAGAGCCAGGGCCTGGGGGCTTACACCTGAAATCCTAGCCACCCAAGGGGCTGAGACCTTAGGTTCATGGTTCCAAGCCAGCCTGGGTAGGAAAGTCTGTGAGATTCACCAAAAAGGCAGAAGTGGAGCTGTGGCTTAAATGGTAGAACACTAATCCTTGAGCACAAAAGCTCCAAACTCTTTGAGTTCAAGCTCCAGGCCCGAGACACACACACACACACACACACACACACACACACACACACACACACACACACATTCTGTAGCTAGAAAGCCTGAATACTACTACTGCTAATCATCATCATAGTAAAATGAACCACCCACCCAGTTTAGTCTGGGAAGTTATGAGAGCCAGAGGCTTAAGCATCTGTTTGAAAAAAAAAAAACAAAAATCAAAGGAAATCAAAGGGAACAGGAGACAAAAGACAGCTGAATGGAGGGCGTATTATGCCCTGGGAGGCTGGAAGAATAGCAGGCTGTTATTCTTCCAGCCTCCCTCTGACCTGTTAAAGCATAGTGGCTCAGACTGAGGTGCATTGTGAAGCCTGGGTTTCCTTTCACTGGGGGCCCCTAGATCAAGTAATCACAAATCACCTTCTCCTCCTCCAATTCCCTATGGGGGATTTGCCACCCGATCCCTTGAGAGGTGACCTTTGCCCTCTCCTTGGGGGATGCACTTATTTAAACCTGGGGTGTGTGGAGGGGGGAGGGGGGGGGACACAGGAATTGGAAATTTCCAAGTAGCAGCTCAAGTATCTGAAACCTCTTGGCTTTTTCCTTCCCCGTGGGTTGGGGGGTGGGGGGAATTACATTAATCTCTAGGGGATCCCACACATATACCACTGGGAATGATGAAGAAAGTGCTATATTTCAGAGTGCAAAACAGTACTCACATGGACAGAGCGCAGCAGTGAATGAAGACTATTAAATGAAAACCACCTTGCTGGGTACTGGTGACTTGCTCACGCCTGTCATCCCAGCTACCCAGGAGAGGCTGAGAGCTAAGGATCATGGTTCAAAGCCAGTCTGGGCAGAAAAGTCTATGAGCCTCTTATCTCCAATGAACCACCAGAAAACCTAAGTAGCGCTGTGGCTCAAGTGGTAGAGCACCAGCTTTTAGTGAGAAGAGCTCAGGGATGCACCCAGGCCCAAAGTTCAAGCCCCACAACCAACCTAAAAACGAATGACTAGGATTCAATCTGTTAAGTATCATAATGCTTGTTTTTTGGAAGTATTTGCCTTTTTTCACTGAAGGGTAGGCTCCCTGTCACCCATTTGTGTTTGTTCTGCTCACCCTGAGATTTCTATTTTTACCAAAGGTTATTACAAACACAAATTTATAGAGGTATTCTCTCCAAACCCATGGCTGCTTCTTCTTCTTCTTCTTCTTCTTCTTTTTTTTTTTTTTGCCAGTCCTGGGCCTTGGACTCAGGGCCTGAGCACTGTCCCTGGCTTCTTCCCGCTCAAGGCTAGCACTCTGCCACTTGAGCCACAGCACCGCTTCTGGCCGTTTTCTGTATATGTGGTGCTGGGGAATCGAACCTAGGGCCTCGTGTATCCGAGGCAGGCACTCTTGCCACTAGGCTATATCCCCAGCCCTGCTTCTTCTTCTTCTTCTTCTTTTTTTTTTTTTAAATTAGATCTTAGTCTTAGGCAATGAAATGCCTAAGGAGGAAATGAAAGGGGGAAAATAAAAAAGCCATGCACAGTGACAAACTTTGCCTCTCTCTTTTCTTTCAGGACTAGAGAAAGGGTCAGGGGTAGAGAGGATCTTGTGTTGAATCTAGCAAGGATTATGTTTCATAGTTCGATTTAAATTTTAGCCATGTACTTAAGAGGCTGCTTTATAAAGACCGGGAGAAATCAACCATGAACTCTCAGAAATGCGCTGTGAATCTAAATAACACACCTGCACAGATTATCTTTCTCTTTGAGTCCTAAGATTTCTCATTTGCTAGTAGCCCTCTGTTCCTTGGTGATGGGAAATTAGACCGACAGGCAAGTTAACCACAAAGCTGAGTTCAAAAGAGGACAAAGCTGAACTATTATTATTATTATTATTATTATTATTGTACCAGTCCTGGGGCTTAAATTCAGGACTTGAGACCTTGTCCCTGAGTTCTTTTGCTCAGGGCTGGTGCTCTTCCACTTGAGCCACAACTCCACTTCTAGCTTTTTTGCTGGTTCACTGGCAATAAGAGTCTCATAGACAGACTTTCCTGCCCAGGCTGGCTTTGAACCGGGTAGTAAGAATTTAAACAACAAAAACATTCCTTTGCAAGCACCATCCCGTGGAACTTAAAGACGTCGTCCTGTGCATGATCAATGTTGTGAGAGTCGAGACTGAGATTGGGAGAATGGGAGTTCAAAGCCAGCCCTCTCCAAAAAAGTTGCCAAGATCCCATGTCAGCTAGCAGTGAAGGAATGTTAGCAGGCACTTGGGATACCAGTTATGAGGGAGGAATAGGTAGAAGAGCAGTCCTCGAAGGCCAGTCCTGGCATAAATGTGAGACTCTATCTGAAAAATAACAAGAGCAATAGAGAGGATGGGGGTGGGGCTCAAAGGATAAAATACAAGCTTAGCAAACCTGAGGTCCCGAGGTCACACTTCAATTCCAGAAACAAAGTTGCAAGGTCAAAGTATTTTTGCTCAACCTACTACTACTACTACTACTACTACTACTACTACTACTACTACTACTACTTGTTATTGTTGTTACCAGGCACAAGCTGCTCACACCTAGAATCCCAGCTACTTGGGAGGCTGAGATCTGAGGATCCCAGTTCAAAGCCAGCCTGGGCAGGAATGTGGAGGAATGTGGTCCAATGAACCACCAAAAAGCCAGAAGAGGAGCTGTGGCTCAAGTGGTAGAGCACCTACCTTGAAATCCAAAGCTGAGAAACAGCGCCCAAGCCCTGAGTTCAAGCCCCAGGACTGGTATACACACACACACACACACACACACACACACACACACACCCCTACCTTAATACTATTTTGTAAGAATATGCAAGCACTCTTTTGCCAAGAGGGAAATCTACCCCCCACTCCGTAGTGGGGCTTGAATTCAGGGCCTGGGCGCTGTTCCATAGCTCTTCTGCTCAAGGCTGGTGCTCTACCACTTGAGCCACAGCTCCACTTCTGGTTTTCTGGTGGTTCATTGGAGATAAGAGTCTCATGGACTTTCCTGCCTGGACTGGCTTTGAACCACAATAGTCAGATCTCAGCCTCCTGAGTAGCTGGGATAACAGGCATGAGCCACTGGTGCCTGACTTGAAAGGCTTATTGTATTATTCAGGCCTCTTTGCCAGTGGCTTTTCAGAAGCGTAATGGCTTTTAGTACATGAAAAGAGTTTTGCATTACTGCAGAGAATGTAAGGACTGGAGCCTTTTAAGTACATTTTACAAGCTGTGGAAAGGGGTATGGGTGGGGTATCTGAGGAGAGAAAGATTATGTTTAGAACTTGGAGAATTGAACAGTTGAAAAAAAATAATGCTTTTTGGGTGTGATCATGAGCGTGTGTAATCTCAGGTTAGGAGTCAAAGTTGGCATGATGAAGAATTTGAAGCCAAGGGGTGAGGCCCAGTGCTCATACCTGTCATTCCAACTGCTCTGGAGGATCACAGTTCAAAGCCAGCGTGGGCAGGAAAGTCCATGAGACTCTTATCTCCAATGAACCACCAGAAAACCGGAAGTGGAGCTGTGGTTCAAAGTGGTAGAGCGCCAGCCTTGAGCAAAAGAAGCTCAGGAACAGTGTCCAGGCCCTGAATTCAAGTCCGAGGACTGGTAGAAAAATAAAAAATAAAAATGAGAGAGAGAGAGAGAGAGAGAGAGAGAGAGAGAGAGAGAGAGAGAGAGAGAGAGAGAGAGAGAGAGAGAGAGAGACCTTCTTTCAATAAGAACAAAATGGGCTATACTTGTGTCTCAAGCAAGGGAATTCCTAGCAAGCACAAACCCTCAACTCAGACCTCAGTATGCCCACCCAACAAAAAAGTGTTTACTACCTAGATCCTCCCCATTTGTGTTCTCTCTTTGCTTTATAATAAAGGATCAGCAGAACCATTCTGCCCACACACCCCCCCCCCCCACCACCAGTGGAAACTCAAGGCATCCTAAGCAAACCTCGGTGAGAGCTTTCATCTTTCTTCTGGGCTTGCACACCTTAGCTGCCTCTCACCGCAAACATTCCCAGTGTCCCCAGGCTGACATCAGGGTTGAATCACTCTGTGATCTGCTGCTCAGCCTTGCGATCTCCCCCGCCCCCCCCCCCACCCCATCCTCACACCTGCTTCTCTGGGGTCTGTTGACTTCACTTTATGAAAGGAATTCTTTCTGTCCAAAGCCGCCCAGGCTTCCAGCTCTCACGGTCAAGTTGTTCTTCTTATTTTTTTTTTTAAAATAATTATTGTCCTGTTCCCATGTTAACAATAGCTCTTTTTAAATAAAGCCTATATATTTAAAAAAAGAAAGAAAGAAAGAAACCTAATGTGGTGGGTATAAGCCAGAAATTTCACTGAGCACATGGAAGATGTAAAGAATGAAGTGGAAGCTCAGTATCTGGCCAGAACAGCTAAACTCAGTGGTTTTATTTCTATTTATTCACTTTTTTTTTTTTGGTGGTACCAGGGCTCGAACTCAGAGCCTTGTGCTTGATATGAAGGAAGGCTGCTACCTGAATGTTTTGCTATTATTATTATTATTTTCCTAGGGTCTCCTTTTGTGCTCAGTTTGGTCTGGACTGTGATCCTCCTATTTGTACATCTCCTGTAGGTGGGATGGCAAATGGACACCACCATGTTTAGCTCTTGATTGAGATGGGGGAAATCTCAGTAACTTTCTGTCTGTACTGCCTTGAACTTCAAGCCTCCCAAATTCAGCCACCCAAGCAGGTGGGATTATAGGGGTGAACTGCCACACCCAGCATCTGGAAACTATTATGAAAAGGCAGAGTATAGCAAGTATCTGTTCCTAAAGTTAAAAAAAAGAACACCTCTTCTCCTCTTCCCTCCCTCCTTCCCTCCCTTCTTCCCTCCTTCCCTCCTTCCCTCCCTTCTTCCCTCCCTCCTTCCCTTTTTCCTTCTTTTCCTTCCCTCCCTCCCTTCCTTTGGCTCAAGGCTGGTGCTCTACCACTTGAGCCACGGCGCCCCTTCAAGTTTTCTGGTGATTCATTGGAGATAAGAGTCTCATGGACTTTCCTGACCAGGCTGGCTTTGAACTGTGATCCTCAGATCTCAGCCTCTTGAGTTGCTGGGATGACAGGCGTGAGCCACCTGGGCCTGGCTGTGTTCATGGTTGTAATTTCAAATCTGCACATCATTTGCACACTCCTTTGGGTGTTTCTTAAGTCCTGTCTGTGAATCACTTGTTCTGAGCACAACCCACAGTTTCTCAGTTCTTACCACATTCAGCCACAGCGCCACTTCTGGCTTTTTCTGTGTATGTGGTGCTGAGGAATCGAACCCAGGGCTTCATGCATGCTAGGCAAGCACTCTACCACTGAGCCACCTTCCCAGCCCACATTGTCTCCAGTTTTTCCTCTAGTCCTGGGGGTCCAGGCTGTGTTACTAACCCAGATGGTAAAATGCCTTTCCCCCCATCTCTGACAGGATCATTGCTAATTGGGCCTGTGATCTACATGCAGTTCTTTGTGTAAACAAATCGCCACAGGTTCGAAAGCAGTGCCGGGGGCAGAATGGTAGGATGGAGTAGATTTTAGCCTTCGAATTTGTTTTTTCTTCTCTCCACCCCCCAAAATCCTCACACATAAAACTGCTTTCTGGCTCTCATTTCCCATCTGGTTCAAACAAATGGATTTCAAAGCTGGGTTTATGCCAGTCAAACATAGCAATCGCAGCCCTAGCACCTTGAATTGAGTGGGGTTATTTAATGGAAAATAGATAGAATGTGATTTACCAAAAGGTCTAGAATAATCTAGAGCTTCACATCTGTTTGATGATATTTGGAAACTCTCTGGGTTGGGGGTATTTCATTGCAAACACATCAGCTTTCTTTCTTTTTTTTCTTCTCTTTATCTTGTTAAGTGAAGGGTATTTGAGCATTGGGTTGTAAATAATTATGTTTTGGTACTTTGCATATTAAGTATCATGCTGAAGTCAATGAACACATACTAGGAATAACTGATTTGATAGAAATGGTCCATTGACTTTGCTAGAGCTGTGCCAAATTCATTAATGAGCTCCATTAGAAAGACACCAGCACTTCAAGGGACAGAGAGATGAAATGCTTTCAGTGGATTTTTACAAAATGTTACACGTTCATTAGAATTTAGTATATTTGGGGGGTTGCGAAGGTGGCTTAGTGGTAGAGTGCTTGCCTAGCATGCATGAAGCCCCCGGTTCGATTCTGCAGCACCATATACACAGAAAAAGCCAGAAGTGGTGCTGTGTTGCAAGTGGTAGAGTGCTAGCCTTGAGCAAAAAGAAGCCAGGGACAGTGCTCAGGTCTTGTGTTCAAGCCCTAGGACTGGCCAAAAAAAAAAAAAAAAAAAAAAGAAAAAAGAAAAAAATAGTTGAGTGTATTTAGGTTTTAGGCAATTTCCATTTCCCTTATGAATCTTTATGAAGAACATGTTTATTAGCTTACCTACCAAATATATGTGCTAGTAATGACACTGAATTTTGTAGAATGGTGTGTACTGTATAATGAAATTCAAATTCCTGACCTTTCTCTGGAGAAATACCTGATCTTCCCTCCTGGGTTTATTCTGATTTATTCCAAATTAGAAAAGTACAACAATGGGAAAAGAAAAATAAATAAAGAAATCCCAAACTTGGGCCCTGGAGGCTCACGCCTGTCATCCTAGCTACCCAGGAGGCTGAAATCTGAGGATCACAGTTCAAAGCCAGCCCAGACAAGAAAGTCTATGAGACTTTTATCTCCAACAAACAACTCAGGAAAATCTGGAGCTGTGGCTCAAAGTGGTCGAGCACTAGCCTTGAGCAAAACAAGCGCAGGGACAGCGCCCAGGCCCGGAGTTCAAGCCCCACAAGTGGCAAAAAAAATAAAAAGCTCACAGACAGCAGCCTGGCCCTAAGTTCAAGCCCCAGGCCTGGCACAAAAAGAAGGAGAAGGAGGAGGAGTGGGAGTTGGAGAGAGGAAAGAGGAGGAGGAGGAGGAGGAGGAGGAGGAGGAGGAGGAGGAGGAGGAGGAGGAGGAGGAGGAGGAGGAGGAAGAAGAGGAAGGCATTAGAATGGCATAGTGTGATATTGATATTTCATCACGCGTGACCCACAGTTTCTCTTTGCCCTTTCTCTCTGCCACTAGAAAGCTAGAAAGACTCAGGAGTGAATGGTAGAGAACAGTCAAGTGGGTCAGACCATCCTGGGCAGAGGAGACAACAGAAAATTCTCGACTTCCCCTTGAGCTGGATCCGAAAGCATTTGCCTTATAGGAAAATGCAGAAAGCTCCGCCCCCCCCCACGCTTATTTTTCCTTTTTTGCCATCTAACTCTACAAGCAGGATTTATCCGTGATCTTTCCTTCACAAAATGTATTTTTGGCCAATGTGCTTACAGCTGAGTCAGTGCTAAAACATCATCTGGGTTTTGATAGCCTTCAAAAAGCTCTGTGGGGTTCCCAGAGCCTTCAAGACAGCATAAATGAAAACAGTGCGCTGTCTGTGTAAAAATCACTTCAGGCCTGTAATCCTCCCCCCAACCCCCTCAGCTAGTACTCGACCTCTAAATGCCCTTGCAGGCATTTTGGAGTTTACTGCTTACACCAAGTTCTTCATCTAAACTCTGTGGACTAGAGTATCCATCTCCCATCTTGCTTCCATTGTTGTTGTTGTTGTTATTATTATTATTATTGTTGTTGTTGTTGTTGTTGTTAGTGACTGTCCTGAGGCTTGAACTTAGGGCCTGGATGCTGTCTTTGAGCCTCTTCTTAGCTCAAGGCTTAGCCCTCTACCACTTGAGCCACGGCTCCACTTCTGGCTTTTTGGTGGTTCATTGGAGATGAGAGTCTCATGGACTTTCCTGCTGGGGCTGGCTTTGAACTGAGATCCTCAAATCTCAGCCTCCTGAGTAGTTGGGATGACAGGCGTGAGCCACTAGCGCCTGGCTACATTGTTATTATTCTTTGTACTAGAGTAGCTTTCTGGTGGTGGTAATATTTGTTAAATAGTAGACATTGGTAATAAATGAGTGTTTTGATCTAAGGAATTTTCAGTTGCTGGTGGGGGGTGGGGCAACCAAAAGACAAATGTGAAAGCAATTTAATTAAAAAAGGAGAAAGGTGCTAAGTGTTTAGCTGCTTTCTCTGTCTTCAAAGTGGCACCGCAAATATAATGTGGTGAGAAGCAGTTAATTCATCATAATTAGCGTGGAAATATTTCACATCGCTCTAGAAAGATATAAACTAAAATGTAAAAAAAACGTATCCATGGAGGCTGGGAATATGGCTTAGTGGTAGAATGCTTGTCTCGTAGACATGAAGCCCTGGGTTCGATTCCTCAGCACCACATACACAGAAAAAGCTGGAAGTGGTGCTGTGGCTCAAGTGGTAGAGTGCTAGCCTTGAGCAAAAAGAATCTCAGGGACAGTGCTCAGGCCCTGAGTTCAAGCCCCAGGACTGGCCAAACAAAACAAAACAAAACACCGTAGGGAAATTTACACAGCACCTGTGTCAGTCAGGAATGAAGTGCACATCAGGAATTGCAGAGGGAAAAATTATTTTTCTAGGCAGATGTTACCTGGATAGAGAGGTTCTAGTTAGAATCTGGAGACTCTATCATTTAAGATTTTTTTTTGTTTCTTTTTGTTTTACTGGGGTTTGAACTCAGGACCTTATGCTTGCTAGGCAATAGCTCTACCACTTGAGCTATACCTCTAGCCCTTCTTGTTTTATTATTATTATTATTATTATTATTATTATTATTATTGTTTTGCCAGTCCTGGGGCTTGAACTCAGGGCCTGAGCACTGACCCTGAGCTTCTTTTTGCTTAAGGCTAGTACTCTACCACTTGAGCCACAGCACCACTTCCAGCTTTGACTCTGTATGTGGTACTGAGGAATCGAACTCAGGGCTTCACGTATGCAAGGCAAGCACTCTACCGCTAGGCCACATTCCCAGCCCTGCTAGCCTTTCTTCTATTTGTGCTTCCCCTGTAGCTGGGGTGACAGGCATGTGTCACTACACTCAGCTCATTTTACTGGTTGAGATGGGGTGTATGTATTTCATGAACTTTTCTTTTTCTTTTTTAGCCTGTACTGGCCTTGAACTTATCTCTTAATTTCAGCCTCTTGAGTAGCTGGGATTCCAGGAGTGAGCCACATGTTCCTAGCTGGATGTTATTATTATTATTATTTTTTATACCAAAGAGACTTCCCTAGCTCTTTTTTTTTTTTTGCCAGTCCTGGGCCTTGGACTCAGGGCCTGAGCGCTGTCCCTGGCTTCTTTTTGCTCAAGGCTAGCACTCTGCCACTTGAGCCACAGCGCCACTTCTGGCCATTTTTCTATATTATGTGGTGCTGGGAATCGAACCCAGGGCTTCATGTGTACGAGGCAAGCTCTCTTGCCACTAGGCCATATCCCCAGCCCTCCCTAGCTCTTTTTTTTTTTTTTTTTGGTCAGTCCTGGGCCTTGGACTCAGGGCCTGAGCACTGTCCCTGGCTTCTTCCCGCTCAAGGCTAGCACTCTGCCACTTGAGCCACAGCGCCACTTCTGGCCGTTTTCTGTATATGTGGTGCTGGGAAATCGAACCTAGGGCCTTGTGTATCCGAGGCAGGCACGCTTGCCACTAGGCTATATCCCCAGCCCCTCCCTAGCTCTTGTGTTGAACCACATTTGTGTTTTCTTGAGGTTTTCTTTTTTTTCCTCTCCCCTCTTAGCTACTTTAGCAAACATCCCAGATTGGCCTCGAACTTCAGTCCTCCTGCCTTAGACTTCCAATATGCTTATAATCAAGTTCTACCACCCCAAGCTTGGACAGTGATAGTTTCGATCTATGATAATGGCAGTTTCCTAGGATTTAATCAAATTCATTCCAGCACACACATCCAGGGAGAGACTAGAGATGGGCTGCTTCCTGCCTCTCTGGCTCCCTTCTTCTTTTCTTCTCACATCCCCGGCACCATGTCTTTTCATGTTCTTCGTTTCCTGATTTGTATTACAGCAGTATTCTGGTGGGAAGGTATCTTGCCTTTTTTTTTTTTTTTTACTGGGCATAGGGGATTCATTATCTATTCTCCATGGTGATACTGGCATAGAATATTGGCAGAGAACAGTTGTTGGTGGTTTTTTTTAATGATGGTAATAATCATAAATAATTCATAATTATTGACCTGACAGCTCGTAGGATAAAAATGTATACTGTGCTTTCCTTCCATCGGTTAATTTTTCAGCCATATGTCTAACATCAAGATAAGAAATTTCTCTGGAGCTGGGCAGGAAAGCCTGTGAGACTCTTATCTTCAATGAACCACCAGAAACCAGAAGTGGAGCTGTGCTAGCCTTGAGCAAAAGAGCTCAGGAACAACACCCAGGTCCTGAGTTCAAGCCCCACAACCACCACCAGCAACAACAAAAGGTAATAAGAGTTTGATTATCAAACTCCCAGATTGAGGGTTTTTTTTTTTTGTTTTTTTTTTTGCCTACAAATGCCACACTAGAGAATAACTCTAGGCTGATCAATATAAGCAGGCCAACAAATAGCTCTAAAGCTAGACAGCAAGCTGTTCCAATAGTCATTTTTAAATTTTATTTTAAAGTTTCTGGTAACAAATATCTCACTTTGAAATAGCTCATAAAGTCTGACTGGATGCACAGGAATTTCAGAAAAAAAGAATGTGGCATTAGACAATTAGCGCATTGTCTACCAGGGTGAAATCTCTTCCTTGGCCTACAAGATATATTTCAGGGGTTGAAATTGAAACTGCCTTCCATTCTCAAAAAAAAAGCCTCTTCATGAAGCCAAGTACTGGTGGTTCACGCCTGTCATCCCAGCTACGCAGGGGGCTGTGATCTGAGGGTTGAAGTTCAAAGCCAGCCTAGGCTTTGAAGGGAAAGTGCATGAGACTTTTACCTCCAATTAAACACACACACACACACACACCCACACACACACACACACACACACACACACACACTGGAAGTTGAGCTGTAGTTCAAGTGATAGAACACCAGCCTTGAGCAAAGAAGCTCAGGGACAGCGCCCAGGCTCTGAGTTCGAGGAGGAGGAGGAGGAGGAGGAGGAGGAGGAGGAGGAGGAGGAGGAGGAGGAGGAGGAGGAGGAGGAGAGGAGGAGGAGGAGGAGAGGAGGAGGAGGAGGAGGAGGAGGAGGAGGAGGAGGAGGAGGAGGAGGGGAGGAGGAGGAGGAGGAGGGAGGAGGAGGAGGAGGAGGAGGAGGAGGAGGAGGAGGAGGAGGAGGAGGAGGAGGAGGAGGAGGAGGAGGAGGAGGAGGAGGAGGAGGAGGTTAATTTCAGTGACTCAGAAATTTC